>NC_063332.1:60787861-60847109 GCF_021869965.1 Rhincodon typus | reverse complement strand
GACCCTTCTTCAGAAAATGAAGAAGGGTCTAGGCCCGAAACGTCAGCCTTCCTGCTCCTCTGACGCTGCTTGACCTGCTGTGTTCATCCAGCTCTACACCTTGTTATCTCAGATTCTCCAGCATCTGCAGTTCCTACTATCTCTGTTTTATAATTCTGCACCCTTGAGGTATGTTCAAAACCTTTGCACTTTGCTACATTTCTCCCACCTTCAACAGACTCTTTAATACCTTTCTCTTCATTTATGCTTTGAATTGCATGAGATTCACACAACTCAAAGGCACAATTGTCCAGAGTTACCAACTAAGAATTTGCTGTCACCATTCAGAATTGGTCGCAGCTGACATGAAATCGTGTTTTTGAATCTAGATTTGATTTCTAATAACATTTAATTGCAGGTTTCCATCATGCAATAAAAAGACTAGCATACATATTTTCCACTAATTTCAAAAAGTTAAGAGTTACTATCACAGAATGTGGCAGTTAATATGGCACCGAAGGTGGTCATTCAGCCCATCAGACGAATGCTGGCTCTCCACAGAGCAATTCAGTCAGTCCCTTTCCCTCATCTCTCTGGCCCTCAGGCTTACAACTTATCGTGACACTATCCAATTTCTTTTTGGAATCCTTTCTGCTACGACTCTGGTGTGCAGTTGCTGTTACCACTCAGTGCATAAAAATGTACTTCCTCATAATTTTCCTGTTTTTCTTGCCCAAAATCTTAAGTCAGCATCTCCTGGTCATTTTTCTTTTCATTATTCAATCACGGGACAAGGGTGTCACTGGTTAGGCCAATATTTTTTACCCATCCCTAATTGCCCAAAGGGCAGTTAAGAGTCAACCACATTGCTATGGGTTTGGAGTCACCTGCAGGCCAGACCAGGTAAGGATGGCAGTTTCCTTCCCTAAAGAACATTAGTGAACCAGATGGGTTTTTTCAATAATTGGCAATGATTTCACGGACATCATTAAACTCCTAATTCCAGGTACTTGTTGAATTCAAATTCCACAATCTGCCATGGCAGGATTTGAACCCAGGTCCCTAGAAATCCCCACCTGCTTCAAGAAGACCACCATCACCCCAGTACCACATGCAACATGCCTAAATGACTACTGCCCAGTTGCTCTGATCTCTATAATGATGAAGTGCTTCTAGAGGCTAGTCATGGCCCTGATCCACTCTAGCCTACCAGCCTGCCTCGATCCCCTGCAATTTGCCTATTGGTGAAATGGGTCCACAGTGGACATCATTTCCCTAGCCCTACACTGATCCCTGGAACATCTGGATAAAAAGGACACCTACGTCAGGCTCCTACTCATTGACTATAACTCCACCTTTAACACCATAATCCCCACCAGTCTAATCTCAAAACTGTGAGACTCGGTGTTGGCTCTGCCCTCTACAACTGGATCCTCAGCTTCCTGACCCCCACAACGCAATCAGTGAAGATAGACAACTGCACTTCCTCCACCATAATCCTCAATACTAGCGCCGCAAGGATGCGTTCTCAGCCCCTTATTGTACTCCCTGTAGACCCACGACTGTGAGGCCAAATTCTGTATGAGCACCACCTACAAATTTTCTGACGACACCGCCATGCAGAATGGATATCAAACAACAATGAGTCAGAATACAGGAAGGAGATAGAGTTCTCGGTGTCATGGTGCAAAGATAACAACCCCTCTCTCAATGTCGGCAAAACTAAAGAACTGCTCATTGACTTCAGGAAGAAAGGAGGGGGACACACCCCATCGACATCAAAGGAGCTGAGGTGGAGAGGGTCAAGAGTGTAGAGTCCCTGGGAGTGAAAATAACTGACAGCCTGTCCCGGACTTCCCACGTAGTTGCGATGGTCAAGAAGGCAGAACAACACCTCTTCTTCCTCAGGAAATTTGGCATGTTCCTCACCAACTTCTACAGATGTATCATACAAAGTATTCTATCTGGGTGGATAATGGCCTGGTATAACAACTGCTCTGTCTAGGACTGTAAGAAACTACAGAAAGTTGTGTGCACAGCCCAGACCATCACAGAAGCCAACCTCCCATCCATTGACTTCATTTACACTTCTTGTTGCCACAGAAAGGCTGCCAACAACATCAAAGACCCCTCCCACCCTAGTAATGCTCACTTCCAACCTCTTCTGTCAGTCAGAAGGTACAGAAGCTTGAACAAATGCACCAACAGGTTCAAGAACAGCTTCTCCCCTGCTGTTATTAGACTGCTGAGTGGACATCTCTAATTTCAAATTATGTTGACCTTGCTTTGTGCACCTCCTGTGCAGCCGTAATGTGTATGCCTTGCTCTGTCTAAACACCCCATGATCTGTATATCCTTGTTTGCTATGATCTACCTGTACTACTCGCAAAACAAAGCTTTTCACTGTACTTAGGTACATGTGACTACAAGAAATCAAATCAAATCGAACAAGAACATTATCTGGGTCTCTGGGTTAGCAGGCCAGAAATAATGCCACTAGGCCATCACTTCATTATAAGATGAGCTGTGGGAAGTTTTTTTCTTGTCTACCTCATCCAAACTTGCCATAATCTTGTATACCTCTATCAGCTTTTCCTCAGTCCTCTGTTCCGATGAACCCCATTTTTCCAACCTAACCTTATAGCTAAAATTGCTTATCACCAGAAACATTCTGGCAAATCTCCTTCACACCTTCTCAAGGACCCTCACATCCTTCTGAAATTGTAGTGCCCAGAACAACATGGTCTTTACTTGAGGCCTACGTGAAGGTTTGTGTAACCTCCCTACTTTTGTATTCTTTTCCTCCATATACGAAACCCAAGTTCCATATATTTTGCTTCCCACTCTCTCAATATGTCCTGCTACTCTCAAACATTTATGCACATGAAATTCCTAAGGCCCCTCTGTCACTGCATGCTCTTTAAAACTGTACATTAAATCTATATTACCTCTTCTGTTCATTCTAGCAATGAATTATGACCTGACATTTTTCTGTCCTTTCTGCTAGTTAATCCAAACCTGCTACAGTCAATCAATATTATCCTGTCTTTAATCCATTCCAAGTTTGGTCTCTTGGCAAAATTTGAAATGTTACCCTTTATTCCAAATCCAAGTTTTCAAAAAAAGACTAACAAAATCTCCATAAAACTTGATTAATATTATGTTTAGACATAAAATTACTTATTTTTCATTTTTACTGCTTAATGGCTTAAAATTCATATTTCTGAGGGGATTGTATCATATCATAGAATCTTACAGTACGGTGCTTTATAAAGTACTTCGTGAAAGTTCTGAGGTTTCCACCTCCATCCCCTCCTAGACAGTGCATTTGAGATTTTCACTATCTAGTGTGTGAACTTCTTTCCCTAAATCTACTCCAAAATCCTGCTTTTCACTTCAAAACTATGCCCCCTTGTTATTGACGCTTCAAATAAGGGGAACTGCTGCTTCCTATACACCTACTCCATGTCTCTCATGGTCTTAAACACTTCCTATCAAGTCCCCTCTCAGTCCTGCTCGCTCTGAATAACCTGGGCTTATCCGACCTCTTTTCATTGTTAAACTTCTCCATCCTGGTGAATCTCCTCTACACACGCTCCAGTGCAATTACATCTTTTCTGTAGTGTGGTGACCAGAAGTGCACACAATAATCAAAGCTGTCGTCTAACCAAAGTCCAGTACAGCTCTAGCATAACATCCCTGCTCTTAAAAATCCATATCCATGACAGATAAAGGCATCTGTGGATACTCACCCCAAGATCCCTTTGTTCCTCCGAAGGGGAAAGAGTGTACAAGTGTAAATTTCTTTTAGAAGTATAGTTTTCTCACAGATCTGTAGTAAGGGACAAATATATAAGTAAGGGTTAAAAGTGAGGATTGAAAGAGCTCTTGCTTGCTACTGCAGAGATAGGCAGCTAGTTGGAACATAGTTCCCAAGGGAACAGGCCATGGGATGTTCCAGGCGGGAAACAAACTAGTCTGCAGATGTTAGTGACAAGGGGTCAGGGCGAGACATAATGAGTAACTGCATGTTTATTTTTGATAAAGGTTTCAATGGACAATAGCCCCCAGTGTGATAGTGTAGGAGCCGTATACCGCTGATAGTAAACTGTATGGTTTTGTTAGATTTACTGCTCATGCTAGATGTGGATAGTAATTAATATAGTTTCAGGGTTGCGTAAGCCTGTTTGTGTAACTGTATAAAAGAAGTACTGTCTTACCATTGTATTCGGAGAGAGCTCAAACTCCTGAGTGAGTCTTAGACCTCTTTCCCCTGCATCCACACTGGTGTTTTGCTTGAATAAATTTCTTGAGTGCTGCTTTACTTTGCTGTCTCCGAGTCTCTAACTGCCTTTACAGGGGTCATTGTTATACCTCTGATCTTCCTAGTGTCCTGCCAATCATTCAGTACTCCCTCATCTTGTTACTTCTTACAAATGCATCACTTCACACTTGATTAGGATTAAGTTTTATCTCCCACTGATCAGCCCATCTGACCAATTCGTTTATATCCTCTTGTAACCTAGCACTTTCCCCGTCATTGTCAAGGACCCAGCCAATCTCAGTGTCATTCACAAACTTACTTACCATCCCCCCACATTTTTTTCTTTATAATTTATATAGGTCATGAACAATAAAGGATCCTGCACTGATCCCTGTGCCACCAGACATCACTGGCCAGTAATCCTGTCACTAAGCTAATTTTGGATTCAATTTGCCAATTATCCTGGATGCCATGACCTTTTATCTTCTTGATCAATCTCCTATGTGGAAACTTGTCGACGGCTTTGCTGAAATCTGTATAAAACTCTATATATAAACTAGCCTACCCTCATCTACACACCTGGTCACATCTTCAAAAAATCCAGTTAAATCTGGCTTGACAAAGATTGGCTGACTATCCCAGATCAAACCTTACCTCTCCAAACTGCTTTTCTCCTTCTGTGAGACTCACTGGTCTATAATTGCCTGGTTTATTTCTCCGACCTTTCTTGAAAGTGGAAACACATTAGCCGTTCTCCAGTGCTCTGGCACCTGCCCTCTGGCCAGAGAGGAATTAAAAATTTCTATCACAGAACCTACAATTTTCTCCGTCATCTTCCTGGGATACAACTTATCTGGACCTGGAGATTTGTCCACTTTTAAGGCTGACTAAACACTCTGTGTCAAATTTTTATTTTCTGTCTTTTCAATGCTATTCACCTGGGTAACAAACTGAAGTGATGCAAGATAATGCACACTTTTATATCCAGTTTTAACCCTAGGATTTATAATATCAAATTAGTACATATTTAAATATATATCATTCAAATAGAGAAATCTGGAAAATATCAGCAGGCCATACAGCATCAGGGGTCACAATGGGAAAAAGTGTGGGGCACATTGGGTGGGAAATCTGATAGTTTCTTCTACCTACCCCTGTACTTCTCCAGTCCAAAATGGGCACAATCAAAGTTTAAAACACTGTAGAGATTTTTTAATCAACTTGTTCAGGGATGTTATTACATCCCTCTGGAACAGTTGGGGCTTGAACATGGGCCTCTCGGCTCAGAGGTAGGGATACTGTCAATGCACCACAATAACATGTTTAAATATTAAAAAGAAAAGTGCAACACACTTGAGATTAATTAACAACTGGTTAATCCAATTATCTAACTTGTCAGCTCATTAGCAGCCTGTTTTGAATGTTTGCTGCATGGCACACGATTCACACAGGGGCTGAATTATCATAGGGCAGGATGAAATGCTAACACATCAGAGAGCAAGTCAGAACAGCAGGTCAGGTACAAGATGCACCATTAAAGCAGAAAGGCTCAGTAAGTGTCCTCACCCACAGATTGTTGTAGGATATGCCAGCTCACCAAACTGGGCTGCTGCACATGATCAAGGCAAGGCCACCATCCTCTGCAACTAAGTGCAAGCAAGTACAGAGCCAGTATGGTCTCATGTGGTCAGAGAAAACCACTTCCTGGTCTGACTAGGAAAATCTCTTTAAGTTAAAAGATATGATTTATTACATTTTAACACCTAGTTATAAGTTAGTTTGAGGTGATATACACTGCTAAAGACTCTGAGGAGGACCAAATGTCTTGCCTCATTTCTCTCAGATTAAATGCAGTTCTACTCACAAGTCCATATGACATCATCATAATGGATGGTGCTTACAGCATTCCTCACCATTAACTGTTTCAGACCTATTGAGGCCAATGTATAATTTTGTTTTCTCATTGTTAATATTGTGCATTTGTGTATATAATTATATTTACCACCACCTATCTCCTTCCAAATTTCTGACTTTGTGAAATCTAATAATCTGAATGTTTCACTATTCTATTGGAATTTGTTCTCTTCTGACTTGGAAGACTGGTAGTTTACTGAGTGCAGATTCATTGACTTTGATTCTCTTCCTGACAGTCCGAGGTCTGGAGGTCCCTTTAAATTTGAGATCCTTAATATCTTTGTAGGGGATGTCCTCTCTACTGTAACAGGGTCATGAATCTCTGAACCACACAATTTCTCCCTTGCAGAACTTTGATTATTGGGTACTTATCATCCTTTCTTTATCTTGGAAGGGTGACTCAGGATGGGAAATAAATGCTGGCCAACCAGTAATGCAGATGTTCCATGAAAGAATTAAAAAATACTGACTTGGAAAAGACCTCAGTCACAGTTACTGAGGATTCTTCTGGGAAGATACGAGGTCAAATATCCTTTTTAAAATTACTACTTATAAGCTGCCGCTGAAGTCTGATATCAAACTTGAATCTGTCACAGACAAGTTGCATTCTGAGGTACATAGGCTATAGATTTGTCAGTTGGCTCAAGTAGGAGATGTTGTTCATTGGCTATTTCATTGGTTCCTTTTCTTGCAAAATTTGCTGGCACTTACTGGTCTGAGTGCTCTTCGGTGTTGACAGCAGTGGAAAAATATTTGTGCCAATCCAGCGTAGTCACAGATTCGCATCTCATTAACAGCACGAAGCAAACTTCTTTTGCCAATTTAAATAAATTCAGTCGATTCTGTTTGGTTTAGGTTGCACTTAGAGTCCACGGAGCCCTATAAAATCTCCCACTGCTACCATTTGACTGACTGTTTACTTTCACAAGCCATTCCTTAACTCAATGCGGTTTAACTCTTCCTGCCTCTTGAAGAGACTTGAGGTCAAAAATTGATTCCTACTCAAGAGTGAGAATTCTCAATTGTGAAGTACATATAGATTCTTTTACTATTTGATGCCTCTTATATCATTGAATCCCTACAGCATGGCATCAGGCCCTTTTGGCCCAACAAGTCCACCCCGACCCTCAGAGCATCCCACCCCGATCCATGCCCCAACCCTTCTCCTGTAACCCTGTATTTCCCATGGCTAACACATCTAATCTATACATCCCTGAACATTATGGGCAATTTAGCACAGCCAATCCACCTAGCCTGCACATCTTTGGACTGTGGGAGGAAACTGGAGCACCTGGCAGAAGCCCACACAGACACGGGGAGAATGTGCAAACTCCACACAGACTGTCACCTGAGGGTGGAATTGAACCCAGGTCCCTGGCACTGTGAAGCAGCAGTGCTAACCACTGAGCCACTGAGCCACCGTGCCACCCTTTTGTATTGGAGATTTACTTGTAGCAAATGTTTCATTCAAAGCATTATGCCTCCTGGACAATGTATTTGCACTGTTTCAACTGTAGATAATATTTCCTTAAGTCTGGTTCACAATCTGATAATATAGTGACACGTTCCTTGGTGTCAAGCTTTAAATTTGTGGGATAGTAATTGGCACAAATATTAGCATGTCAAAATGTAAGGTCTGGATCATGCTTCTTTTAGGGATACTTTGGATCTTTCTCTATTTGACTTCTCACTTTGCTGAAACTGTGACTCACTCTTGCACATTATCTGGAAGCCACCTATAATGTAAAAGTGTTAATTTTTAGACAGTCTGAGCCTATGAGGTTTCTTTGCTCCATAATGGTGACAAAGACTTTGAGTGACTGGTGCCTACGCTAATTGCTATGAAAGTGATTCATGCTTGTTGTTTGTGATTTGGTATCTTAAGAATTAAATGAACTCTGCTGATCTCCAGTGTGAACATTGATCTCCTTCTTTTAGGATTAATTTGTGTTGCTTCCACATTTCTGCTGTCCTCACCATCAGAATATCCAGTCAGGTCTTCTTTGCAGTGTAATAAATCTGACAAAGATTTATCAGCAATTCCTGCAACAATTCCACCTCATATGAATTCTGACATGAAGTCATCATAGTCACATTTCCCAATTAATTTTTTGCTTTTTTTCTATTCATTTGTGGGATGTGAGCATTGCTGGCTGGCCGGCATTTCTTGCCAATCCCTAGGTGCCCTTGAGAAGGTGGTGGTGAGCTGCCTTCTTGAACCGCTGCAGTCCACTTGCTGTGGGTTGACCCACAATGCCATTAGGGAGGGAATTCCAGGATTTTGACCCAGCAACAGTGAAGGAACAGTGATATACTTCTAAGTCAGGATGGTGAGTGGCTTAGAGAGGAACTTGGAAGTGGTGGTGTTCCCGTATGTCTGCTGCCCTTGTCCTTCTAGATAGAAGTGGGTTTGGAAGGTGCTGTCTGAGGATCTTTGGTGAATTTCTGCAGAGCATCTTGTGGATAGTGCACACTGCTGCTACTGAGCATCACGTGGAGCGAGTGGATGCTGGTGGATGTACTGCCAGTTATGCAGGCTGCTTTGTCCTGGATGGTGTCAAGTTTCTTGAGTGTTGTTGGAGCTGCACTCATCCACACAAATGGGGAGTATTCCATCACACTTCTGACTTGTGTCTTGTAGATGGCGGACAGGCTTTGAGGAGTCAGAAGGTGAGTTACTTGCCACTGTATTCCTAGCTTCTGGCCTGCTCTTGTAGCCAGTGTGTTTATGTGGTGAGTCCAGTTGAGTTTCTGGTCAATGATCACTTGCACGATGTTGATAGTGGGGGATTCAGTGATGGTAACACCATTGAATGTCAACGGGTGGTGGTTAGAATGATTCTTGTTGGTGGTGGTCACAGCCTGGCATTTGTGTGGTGTGAATGTCACTTGCCACTTGTCAGCCCAAGCCTGGATATTGTCCAGATCTTGTTGCATTTGAACACAGACTGCTTCAGTATCTAAGGAGTCGCGAATGGTGCTGAACATTGTGCAATTATCAGCGAACATCCCCACTTCTGATCTTATGATGGAGGGAAGGCCATTAATGAAGCAGCTGAAGATGATTGGGCCAAGGACATTACACTGAGGAACTCCTGCAGAGATGTCCTGGAGCTGAGATGACTGCCCTCCCACAACCATGACCACCTTCCTATGTGTCAGGTATGATTCCAATGACCAGGGAGTTTGCCCCCCAATACCCATTGATTCCAGTTTTGCTAGGGCTGCTTGATGCCACACTCGGTTGAATATCAAGGGCTTTGATATCAAGGGCTGTCACTCTCACCTCACCTCTGGAATTCAGCTCTTTTGTCCATGCTTGAACCAAGGCCATGAGACTTCATCTGATCCGGTGTCAATGTTGAGGATTCCTAGAGCAACACCCTCTTGACTGTATACCACTGTGCCCCCACCTCTGCTGGGTCTGTTTTGCTGTTGAGACAGGACATATCCAGGGATGGTGATGGTGGTGTCTGGGACATTGTCTGTAAGGTATGATTCTGTGAGTGTGACTATGTCAGGCTGTTGCTTGACTAGTCTGTGAGACAGTTTCTCCCAATTTTGGCACTGACCCCCCAGGTGTTAATGAGGAGGACTTTGCAGGGTTGACAGGGCTGCTTCTGCCGTTGTATTTTCCGATGCCTAGGTCGATGCCAGGTGATCCATCCAATTTCGTTTCTTTGAGACTTCGTAGCAATTGGTACGACTGAGTGGCTTGCTAGGCCATTTCAGAGGGCAATTGAGAGTCAAACACATTGCTGTGGATCTGGAGTCACATGTAGGCCAGACCAGGTGAGGGTGGCAGATTTCCTTCTCTGAAGGCCATTAGTAAACCAGATGGGTTTTTCCCGACAGTCGGCAATGATTTCATGGTGATCAGTAGATTCTTAATTCCAGACTGTTTTATATAATTATTGAATTCAAATTCATTAATTTGCTGAGATTGTTGATTGAGAATGAGATGGGGAGAAAGTAAGAGCACAGTACTGAGTTGGATGATTAGCCATGGTTGTGTTGAATAGCAGAGCAGGCTTGAAGAACTGAATGGTGTACTCCTGCTCCTATTTTCTGTGTTCCTATGTTTTGCAACTTCCAAGGTTGTTCTGTTCCTCCCTTTGTCCAGCCTCCTTCCTGCATCTATCACAGCTAGTTGGGTGAACCCACAGCTCTGGGCTAGTTACCCACATTTTAAATTTGAATCAAAAGGGTTGTGTATTTTTGTCATGCTGCCTGGTCAGGACCTGAAGTGGAAATCACAATCAATGGTCTTAGATTTGTTTTTGTATTTTAGAAACTGCCATTTCTCAAATAAACCTTTAAGAATGGGTGTGAGAAAGTTCGGGAAGTGAAGGGTCTTTAATGATCTCAAATTGAAATGTTGTTAGCGATGGTAGGGCATTTGTTTGCACTCCAAGTCTGGTATTAACATCAATAAATAATCTTAAAATTCACACAAAGGCATTTATCATTTCAAAGGCTTTGGTTGCTTCATAAAAAGCAAAGCTGAAGTAATATTGCAAATTGCTAAAGATTGTCATTTGTGATTCATGTGTTGCAAGGTTAACCTCAAGAGATTACAAAATGGAAAGAAAACAAAAACTGTGAAGAAACTTGTACTCTGTAGAGTGGCTGTGGTAGAGAGCAACCTAAACCATGAAATCAAATAAACAAAAAGAGTATGAAAACATTGAAGAGAACTAGAGAAAAAAGACAAAACAGGAAAGATGAACATGCAAATTGGATTATTAATAAAATTAAGGGTGTAAGCGATGAAAGATGCTAAGAAAACATTGTTTATGATCTTATATAATGAATTGAATAAACTATATAGAAACTGACTGAAACCATTCTTGATTAATTGGATCTGTTTGGATAAAATAAATATTTTTTATTTCTTCATTTGATTTTGAGGGAAACATCACATCATGTTCTACAATAACAGGCTTCAAAAAGTTCAAATAGTTTACAAATGAATAGAATATCAGTGGAGTTTTTCAAAACCCATTTTGATATATTACTCAAATCTTTTAGGAATTAATATGAGCTATAAATGTTCACTGATGACAAATTAAAAGAACAATAATTTTATATCATTGGAAAGGCTAAACAACTTGTTCAATGTAACCTTATGAGATCTTGCCATTCAGCAGATTTGACATAAAAAGATGGCTTGAGGGGTGAGTTTGAAGGGCCATAGAAGCAATGGAGCACTGGTACCACATAGATTGTGGAAAATTATGCATCCATTTTATTGTAAATCAAAGCCTGTGTTTGAACAAATCCATCTGAGTAGCAAGCTAAATCCATTAACAAAAGCATGTATATAATCCTCTCTCGTCCCTCAACTTCAGAACAAAAGACTCTAATGTTGTGATTGAATATTGGCATGCCTGCCTGTCTGAAATCAAAAACTGATTGAGATGAAACCTTCTGTGGCCTCAAATCAGCAAACCTAAACCTATCTGTTTCGCTCTTGCCAATGGATAAGTGCCCCTAGGCCAGACTCCAATCATCCTCATTGATTGATTCGGTTCCTGTTCGGATTCTCTTTAATTCATGGGATGTGGGCATCACTGCCTGTGCCATTATTTGTTCCCCATCATTAACTGCCTTCAGAAGATGGCGGTGAGTTGTTTTCTTGAACTGTTGTAGTCCGCAGCAAATAAATATACCAGCAGTTCTGTTAAGAGTAGATTTCTAGAATTTTTGACCCAGCAAGAATGAAGTTATAGTGATATAGGTCCAAGCCAGGATGGTGTGTGCCTTAAAATCACAAACATATAGTACCAAAGTGGGCTTTAGCTCATCAAGTCTGCACTGACAAAAACTAAATAATCGGATTGCACAACGTTCAGCACTATTCGTGACTCTTCAGACACTGAAGCAATCCATGTTTGAATGGAATAAGATCTGGACAATATATAGGCTTGTGCTGACATGTGGCAAGTAACTTTTGTGCCACACAAATGGCAGGCAACGACCGTCTTCAATAAGACACAATCTAACCACTGCCCCTTGACATTCAAATGGTGTTACCATCAATGAATCACTATTAGCATCCTGGGAGTTAAACTCAGCTGGCCTCACTACATAAGTACAGGGGTTACAAGAGCTAGTCAGAGGCTAGGAATGCTGCAGCGAGTAACTCACCTCCTGACTCCTCAACGCCTGTCCACCATCTACTAGGTACAAGTAAGGAGTGTGATGGAATACTCCCCTCTTGCCTGGATAGGTACAGATCCAACAACTTGCAAGGAACTTGACACCATCAGGTTAAAACAGCTTGCTTAATTGGCACCACATTCACAAACATACATTCCCTCCACCAATGATGCTCAGTGTGTACTATCTGCAAGATGTGCTGCAGAATTTCACCAAAGATTTTTAGACAGCACCTTCACAACCCAACACCGCTTCCAACTAGAAAGACAATGGCAGCAGATACATGAGAATACCATCACCTCAAGTTCCCCAGCAAGCCACTCACCAATCTCCTTGGAAATATATTGCCATTCCTTCACTGTCGCTGGGTCAAAATCCTGGAACTCCCTCCCTAAGGGCACTGTGGTTCAACCTATAATACGTGGACTGCAGCAGTTCAAGAAGGCAGCTCACCACTGCCTTCTGAAGGGCAACAAGGAATGGGCAATAAAACTGGCCAGCTAATGTATATCCACAAGTGACTGAAAAAAATCTACACACATCCCACTATTCAATACTTGTCCCATAGCCTTGAATATTCTGGCATTTCAAGTACTTGTCCAAGTACTTTTTAAAAGGTTGTGAGGTTTCCTGCCTCAACACCCCTCCCAGGCCATACATTTGAGATTCCCACCACTCTCTGGGTGAAACTTTTCTTCCTCAAACCCTGTCTAAACCTCATGCCTTTCAGCTTAACATTATGCTCCCTTGTTATTGACCCTTCAACTAAGGGAAACAGCTACTTCCTTTCAATCCTGTTCATGCCCCTCAATCTTATACACCTCAGTCAGGTCCCCTCCTCATAGCTAAATGGCTCCATCCCAGGCAACATTCTGGTGAATCTCCTTTACACTCCCTCCAGTGCAATCACATCATTCCTACGGTGTGGTGGCCAGAACCACACACAGTACTCCAGCTGTGGCCTAACCAAAGTCCTGTGCAGTTCCCTGCTATTATAATCTATGCTACGACTGATAAAGGTAAGTGTCCCATATGCCTTCTAAACTACCCTATTAACTAGTCCCATGTCTTCAGGGATCTGTGCTCAAATACCCCAAGATGCCTCTGTTCCTCTGAGCTTCCTAGTGCTCTGCCATTCATTGAATACTCCATTGTTTTGTTACTTCTTCCAAAGTGCGTCACCTCACACTTTCCATCTACCATCCATTGGCCATCTGACCAATTCACTTATATCCTCCTGTAACCTAAGACTATCAACCAGCCAGCTAATCTTCGTGCCAACCTCAAACTTACTAATCATACCCTTCTCATTTTCTTTTATTGTGTTTATATATATCACAAACAATAAGGGACCCAGCACTATTCCCTTTGGCATGCCATTGGGCTCTGGCCTCTATTACACAAACAGCCTTCTCCCACCACTCTCTGTTTCCTATCATGAAGCCAGTTTTGGATCCAACTTGACAAGTTACCCAGGATCACATGTACTTTTACCTTCTTTGTCAATCTCCCATGGGGGACCTTGTCAAAGGCTGTGCTGAAATCTATATAATCTGCATTAACTCTACTACTCTCATGTACACACCTGGTCACTGCAAAAAAAAAGTCAATTAGAATTGTTAGGCTTGACCTGCTTCGACTATCACTGATTAAACCTTGTCTCTCCAAGATTTCAAGATCCCTATATGTCGATTTCCCACACCTGCCATTGCTTGAATTCCTGTGGAGGCAGGATGACACCTTTCTGCTGTCTTTAATTGCTCACTTTAGAGTGTCACTTGGCAGGAATGAGCCTCCACCCTTGGATGTATCCAGGATGGGACAGAAGCCCAGTGGGATCCCCTCCCTGAACATTCCCACCTGATTATTTGCCCTTCTATATTCAAATTCATCTCACATGAGAGCACTGCACACATGATCGACCATGGTCAAAGGCCCCATTAATTCTTCCTAGGCCACAGGAGGAAGTGGTGTAGTGTTAATATCACTGCACCAGTAATCCAGGGGCCCAGCCTAATGTTTGGTGACATGGCTTCAAAGCTCAACATATATGCTCATATAATTCCAATTTATTAATTAATCTGGAACTGAAATTTAGTTTATACTGAAATTCAGTATAATGGTAATTCTGAAGCTATCACCAAAAGCTTTTCAAACCCATCTGATTTAGTAATGACATTTGGGAAAGAAATACTGACCTACTTGAGACTCTAAATCCATAGCAAAGTGGTTGGTTCTTTACTACCCTCTAAAGTAGCCCAGTAAGCCACTTAGCTCATTGGCAATTGGACATGGGCAACAAAGGCTGATGACACCCAGATCACACAAAAGAATCAATTTTTTTCAATGTGTCGATCTTTGGCAGAAAGTATAGCAGGACTTTGTTGTGATCGCATAGTTCACCCACTGTCTGAAACTGGGAACGTCTTACAAAATCCAGCTGTGTTATTGAGGGTGTGAAAGCAATGAGTGAATGATAATAATCTAATTTGCATTCAGCATCCTTTACTGAACACCCTACAAAAGAAGTGTTACCTACCTTTAATGTGGCTCGGTGCTAAGACCCACAGTATTGTCAGAGCAATTCATGTTTGAAACCTCAGATTGTTCTGATTTTCATTTTCAAACTGAAGTAATTTCTGTTTCTAAAGCCATATAGGTCTGCTGATTCACTTTGCCTGCCACTGCCATTCTTTTTCAGTCAATCTCTGTGACATTGAGCCTTGGCTAGCTCAGCAAGACTTAATCTGCCAAATGTACTTGTATTCTTTGATATGTCATTCTGGGATTCCTGTCTTCTAAATGTTTCCATGAGTTATCATACATTTCACTTTGGCTTCACACTCGTCACCATGAACCTGTCCACATTGCAACAATTGTGTGTTTATGTTTATTTAATTTAATTCCAGCCTATTACAACCAATTCCACCTTCACTGCCATTTATGACAATAATTGAAGCTTATTCCATATTCATTTCTTCTGTTCAAAATTGTATCTTCAAAGTTTAACCTTCATTCACTATCATTCAAATATAATTTATGAAGTAAGGTATAGATGGACAATAAATATTTTTATTATTACTGCATAGAACTGCCATTATGTCTCACATCATTTCAAATGTAGATTAGGGGCCCATGTGCCAACCTCCCAATACTTGGATTGGGATAGTTCCCACAAACGTCTCTAGTGCCGATTTTGACAGAGTTTGTGGACTTAGTTATTAAGTGAATTAGAATTACATGAGCATATATGGTAGGCTTTGAAGCCAGTAATTGCCTGTCCCACTGTAAGTGCATTGTTACTAATTTTTCAAATTTTTTAAAGAAAAATCACTTGTCATATGTGACAATAAGCAATTTCTGTTGAACGTTGAAAATAAAAGTAACACAGATTTATCTGTGAATGGAACTTTGTCATTGTTTAATAGAAAGTGAGCAGCATGTTTAAAATTAACCATCCCCAAGGTCGAATGTTGTATTGAGCTTGGCCAGGAATAGGCATGTTCTCAAACAGAGGACAGCAACCTCAGACACACTTGGGACTAGAGCGGGGGCAGGTGCTGCATTGTCTGTCTCATTTGGGCCACTTCCCAAATGTACAGACACGTTTCAAAAAACAGCTTGTAATCACAGCTGTGATTATAACATTCTCATAAATTTTATCTTAGGATATTGGCAAGAGACTATTCCTTGCGAAGTTTGTTGCAAGACGTCACTTTGATTCACAAGGCTGTCATACAGGAGAGCCCACTATTTGGCTCACAAATGCTTAAGAAATTGCAGTGCATGCTGAAGTCAAAATGATAAATGATTGGAGATGATGTACCAGCAGCTGAAAAAGTGGACTGCGTATTCTGGTTATTGGTGAGCTTCTTGAGTGTTGTCGCAGCTGTGTGCATTCAGGCATATATCCTAACTGTCACACCTGCCTGCTCCCATCTCTTGCACTTGTTAATGTGCCTAGTTTAACATCTCTCATTTGGAAAATTTTAGAAGCTATCATTAAAGACATCGTAAAAGGCCACTTAGATAATTTCAGGGTAATCAGGCAGAGTCAACATGGCTTTGTAAATAATTTATAAGAGTTTTTTTGGAAAAGTAACAAGGGGAATCAATGGATTTGCTGCACTCAGATTCTGAGAAGGAGTTTGATAAGGTGCTTCGTCAAAAACTTGACAGAAAATAAAAGATAAAGAGTAATATATTGGCATGGGTAGGACATGGGCTTGCTATCGGGAAGCAGATTTGACATAAATGGGTAATTTTCTGGTTGGCAGGATGTAATGACTGATGTGTCAATAAGACCAGTGCTAGGGTTTCAACTCATTGCAATTTATATAAGTGATTTGGATGAAGGGACCGACGAAATATTTGCTACATTTGCTAATAGCACAAAGATGTGTAGGAAAGCAAGGTATAAAGATAACACAAGGAGGCTACAAAATGACACAAGTAGGTTATGTGAGTGTGCAAAAGTCTCTCAAAGGAGTATAATTTGGAAAAATGTGAAACTGTCCATTTTGGATGTAAAATTCAGAAAGAAACATACTATTTAAATAGTAAGAGACTGCAGAGCTCTAATGTGTATAGAGATCTGAGTGTCCTAGTGCATGAGTCACAAAAGACTCCTTTGTAGTAACAGGAAGCAATTAAGAAAGAAACTAATAGAATGTTATCATTGACCATGAGCGGACTTGAAAATAAAAATTAAGAAGTTATGTTTCAGTTATATTAGATATTGATGAGATCATATCTTTGTTCTTAGTACTGTGTATCATTTTGGTCTTCTTATTTAAGGAAGGAAAGGATTCATTAGAGGCAGTTCAGACAGTACTAGATTGGGCAGTTTGTCTTATGAGTTAAGGCCAGACAGGTTTGTCTTCTATCTGCTGGAGTTTAGAAGAGTCAAAGGCAACTTGAGAGAAAAATTCAAGACTCTGAGGGGAATTGACAGGGTAGATGTAGAAAGGATGTTTTCTCTGGTGGGAGAACCTAAAACCAGGGGTCCTTGTTTAAAAACAAAGGGTTACTCATTTAAGACAGTGATAAGGGGAAACATTTCTCTCAGAGGGTTGTGAGTTTGGAACTCTCTTCCTGAAAGGTGGCTGAAGTAGAGTCTTTGCATATTTTAATATAGAGGGAAATAAATTCTTATAAGCAATAGGGTAAAAGATTATCAGGGGTAGGCAAGAATATGGAGTTCAAGTTAAAACCCAGATCAGCCATGATCTTAATGAATGGAGGAGCATGCTTAAAGCTACAACTAGCTTTCTCCTGCTTTTAATGTGTGTGTTTGTATGTTTAATCCCTACCCCAAAGCTTACTTGTTGCTGAAATCCTGATTCATACCTTTGTCACTTCCTAGTTCAATTATTCCAAAGCAATTTTTGACCCTGCATAAACTTCAAATCATTGAAAATTCTGCTCTGATGTCCTAAACCAAGTTCTGCTTACCCATTTCTTAAGTCTCACTAACCTACATTAGAAAAGCTTAGGGAATAGGTGCCAGAGTAGACTATTTTTTCTAATTCAAGTACTAGGTCTTTTTGGTTAAATTTTTCCGTACTCTTGATTCTATCCATCTCACTCGACCTGCAACTACCACTGTTTGCATCATGCTAACCATTACCTGAGCTCTTTTGCTTTGGTCCACCTTTAGCATCTATTTTCAGCATCTTGGGTTCTATATACAAGAACCTCACTCCACAAACCCTCTGCCTCTTTTCTTTCCTCTCCTTTTTTAAGAAACCCCTCAAATGCACCAATGTTAACATTATTATGATCAGGTATTAGATCTCTATGTGTTACATTGCCTTGCGATGGTGTCACAGAGCTGCATACCATTCAGCATAAATAACAGAGCATGAACACAGTTACAACATGCTACATTATACGACTTGAAACTAGACTACAACTCTGCAAGACTCACATGAGCCTATGAACATAGACATATGAAGAAGATAGCTTCGCCCTGACCTAATTTAATTATAAGATCAGAGGCCACTCTATCTATGATTACGATGTTTAGCAGTATTTAGCATTAATGTATAATGAAACGAGTTAGTTGGAAGTCTATGCCTAAATTCAGTTCTTGACTTTTCCTTTTCCTCAATCAGGCCATGTCTTGAACACAGGCTCAGAGTGTGGCACATGATAAAAGATGATGGCAGCTGCAGAATTCACTGCCCAGAAAACTGTGGTAACAGTGAACATCAAGAAACTGACCTGAGACCATATGGGATAAAGAGGAATTCAAAAAGTAATAATTTTTTAAAAGAAATTACTGATATAGCTTTAAGACCCATTAGCAACCAGGAAAGCCACGGAGTTAAGTAGCAGCTGTGAAGTACACGTACCTGAACAGAAAATCATCCAAAGATGTCAGCAGAAGACTATTAGTCTCAATAAGCTTTATGTAATCAGTAATAGGGGAAGCAAAAGATAAAGTTACTGTAGCATCAGCAGACCATAGGGCTGCTCATATTAGAGAGTGATAACTGGTGGTAATTTAACCTGAGGGTCACTACGACCCAGGCCAGGGGAGAGATTAAGAAGGAGAGTCCTTCAAGGTAACCTCAGCTAGTACAGGAATTGAACCCACGCTGCCTAATTAGCCATCTAGCCAACTGAGTAACTGGGGCCCAAGCCTTTAGGCAAGCAGTGACAGCAGTAAAATTCCACGAGCAGCAAATCCGAATTGAGTACTCATGGAAAAAGTCAATTATTGAATACCCAAAACAAATTTGATTCCTAATGGGAAGGGAAAAATACATCAATTAGAAAAACTAGGCTGAGGAACACAGTTAAGACTTCTAACTATGAGATAACATATTTATGATTTATTTACTTAATGACAATGTTAACAACAGTAAGTAAAAATGATTTGCCAGGTGCAGGCTTAAAGAAAATTGATCGAGAAAGGATAAATAATCGGGAATAAACATTGTTATTGCAGTCTGAAGTATTAATGCCCTAACAGCAAAGTTAATGAAGTATTTATTATTTTGATGGTTTTAATAATAAGTTCAAGGTTTAAGTCAGCAACTAAGAAGATTTTATTCATTTAAACACCAAAGAAATAGCTAAAGAAAAATAATGCAAATTTGATCACAATATCAAATGCTTTGGATGTGGAAACAAATGATATCATAGAAGCCATTTATGATATTGTCAAAAAAAATCATTGTATCTTATTGAGTTTTGAGAAAATTAAAACCCACAGATTGTTTGGAATTCCTCCAGCCATTTTGGAAAAGTAATATCTTCATTCATCACTATGAGGCCGTCACATTGAAAATGAAAACCAAAATTTACATTGAAAACAGCAGAAACGTAAACATTTTTCAGTTTTAGTACAATAAAAGCAACCTTTTGAATAAAAATTCAATGACAACTTCAATCAATTGTTACCACAAGTCAACAGAATGAGTGCTGTACAATGAGAACAAAATTCAAACAATATTCTGCCAAATCAAAAAGTGTAATCAACAACATCGAGTACTTATCAACTATCACACAATGCAGCAAAATTTGCCTATACCAAACTTTACATCAGAAAAAAAACTTTCAGATTCATTTGACAGAACAATACACTGGAAGATGTAGAAAACACAAATTTTAAGATTTCAAAAAGGTTTTGCATTGATCACTAAATCAAATGCAGAACAGGTTAACAGTCCTCTTTACTACATGGGAAGAACATCAGATCATTTGTTATGCAGGCAGATCAATGAGAAACAAATTACATTTATCAACTAGTTAACAACTTTTGATCAATATTTCACTTCAAGAACAGATAGCTGATATCAACTTCCAGGAGAGTCCAGTCTTCCGGCACCTCACCTGTGGCTATCGGCTATCGATGATAGGAATATCTCAGCTAGGGACATAGCAATCACTTCCCTAACTTCACAGAGAGTTCTAGGGTACACCTGCCCGGGTCCTGGGGATTTATCCACCTTTATACATTTTAAGATTCCAGCACCTCCTCCTCTGTAATATGGACATTTATCAAGATGTCGCTATTTATTTCCCCACATTCTCCAGCTTCCATATCCTTCTCCACAGTAAACACTGATGCAAAATACGCATTTAGTATCTCCCCCGTCTCCTGTGTTCCCACATATAGGCAGCCTTGCTGATCTTTAAGGGGCCTTATTCTCTCCCTAGTTATCCTTTTGTCCTTAATCAATTTGGATTCTCCTTAACCTTATTTGCCAAAGCTATCTCATGTTCCCTTATTGCCCTCCTGATCTTCTTCTAAACTATACTTCTACTGTACTTATACTCTTCTAGGGATTAGAACATAGAACATAGAACAGTACAGCACAGTTCAGGCCCTTCGGCCCACGATGTTGTGCCAAAATTTTACCCTAAACCTAAGGTCTATCTAACCTCCACCCCTACCTTATATTATCATCCATATGCCTATCTAATAGTTGCCTAAATGCCCCTAATGAGATCGACTCCACTACCCTCTCCGGCAACGCGCCCCACACCCCTACCACTGTCTGAGTAAAGAACCTACCTCTGGTGTCTCCCCTATATCTACCTCCACTCACTTTAAAACTATGCCCCCTCATAATAGCTACCTCCACCCTCGGAAAAAATTTCTGGCTGTCTACTCTATCTATACCTCTGATCATTTTGTACACCTCCATCAAGTCACCTCTCATCCTTCGTCGTTCTAAAGAGAAAAGCCCTAGCTCGCTCAATCTTTCCTCCTAAGACCTTCTCTCCATTCCAGGCAACATCCTGGTAAATCTCCTCTGCACCTTTTCCAACGCTTCCGCATCTTTTCTGTAATGAGGTGACCAGAACTGGACACAATACTCCAGATGTAGCTGAACTAGGCTTTTGTATAGCTGGAGCATAACTTCACGGCTCTTGAACTCAATCCCTCTATTAATGAAAGCTAACACACCATATGCCTTCTTAACAACTCCATCCACCTGGATTGACTTGATCCCTGCTGTCTATACCTGAAATATACTTCCCTATTTTTCTTGACCAAAGCCTCAATTTCTCTAGTCATCCTGCATTCCCTACACGTACCTGCCTTGTACTTCACCCTTACAGGAACATACTCTTTCTGGACTCTTGTTATCTCACTTTTGAAGGCTTCTCACTTTCCAGCTGTCCCCTTACCTGTGAATATCTGACCCCTCCTCCTCACCAATCAACTTTTGAAAGTTCTTTAATATGCAGAAGATAGGGTGGGGGGAAAGGGTGACGAGCAAATGATAGGTGTGGATAGAGACCAAAGGGAGAGAAGAACAGCTGGACAGACAAAGGAGACTTCGACAATGATGCTTCCAAAATGTCCACCTTCTTTCTCAACTGAGGATTCCCCAGCTTGTGCTGTCGACAGGGCCCTCTGTTGGGTCTGACCCATCTCCCGCATTTCAGCCATCACTCCCTCTCTTCTCTCTCACAACAGTGATAGGGTCCCCCGTCTTCACCTATCATCCCACTAGCATCCGCATCCACATCCACAGGATCATTAGCTGCCATTTCTGCCACCTCCAATGAGCTGCCACCCCCAGACATATATGTCCCTCCCCTCCCTTGTCAGCCTTCTGTAAGGACCGTTCCCTCTGGGACGCTCTGGTCCATTCTTCTTTCACTCCCAACACTGCCCCACCACACCTTCCCCTGTAACTGCCGTGGGTGTAACACCTGTTTGTTTATTTCCTACCTCCTCAGTCTCCAAGGGCCCAAACACACCTTCCAGGTAAAGCAGCACTTTACTGCACTTCACACAATCTAGTCTACTGCATTCGCTGATCACAATGTGGCCTCCTCTACATTGGGGAAATGAAGCACAGACTGTGTGGTTGCTTCACAAAACACTCATGTTCCGTCTGCAAAAAAGACACTGAGCTTCCAGTTGCCTGCCATTTCCACACACGACCCTGTTCCCTGGCCAATATCTGAGCTTTTCCTCCTGAGCTTTTCCATCAACTTCTGTTTTGGAGTTTTGTCTCAAGCTTGCTGCAGTGCTCTAGTGAACCTCAGTGCAAGCTGGAAGAACAGCATCTCATTTGCCGCTTGGGGACTCTACAGCCTTCTGGAGTCAATGTCGAGTTCAACACCCTTAGGGCTTGAACTCTCCCTTGTGCTTACCCCAAATCCCACACACCAGGCCTTGTTATCACATTGGCTACTATTACACACAACCCATTGTGAGCCACTAACAGTTCCCATTAATAGCTATTCACGCTCCTAGGCAGATTATTATCCACTCCTTTGTCTGTCCAACTGTTCTTGTCTCTCTTTGGGCTGTGTCCCCATCTATCATTTGCTCCTTACCCCCTCTCCCCACCCAGTCTTCTGCATATAAACTGACATTTTCCTAGCTACTTTCAGTTCTGAGGAAGGGTCACTCACCCTGAAATGTTAACTCTGCCTTGTCTCCACTGATGCTGCCAGACCTGCTGAGCTTTTCCAGCAATTTCTGTTTTCTTTCTGATTTACAGGAGGAAATTTACAGGAGGAAATCCTAGCCTAGCAGCTCACCAAAAACTCAATTTACTGTAATTTTACTTTCACTGTAAACTTCCCTTCAAAGAGCATATTAATAATTCAGGTTTATGCTCTATAGCAGTAATGTGCTGTATAGGCAGAATATTTTTATGCTAACTGGAAACAATTCAAAGTACCCAGGAAGTAAGTAATTAACATTTCTGATAAATAGCTTTAGGACAAAATTATCAGAGTTTTCAATTGAAAGTTGTTAAATAAAGTTCGTTTAGAAATTCTTATCTGCTTGTACATACTGAACTCATCGCAAGATTCAAGATTTGCATTAACATTAGTTTACGTTGAACCGTTTGGTTGTGATTTTGTCTGTTCGCTCTGCTGAAACCTTGCAGTTTAGCAGCCTTCTTTCTTGTAAGGTGATAGTTTGTGCTATATAGTGGTAAACTCTGTTGAACATTGCCTGGCTTGACACAGGAACCTTACTCTGGCATTACTGCATTTGCTACAGTGGGCTGAAAAGGTGCTGAGCATTTGTTTTTAGCTGGTCTCTTACAACGTCCCTGTAGTCAGCTGCCAGAGGTCATGACCATCAATGACTGTGTTCCAGTTGTCAGTGTCAATGTCCTTTTTCTTCTTATCTCATTTTCAGATGTTCCTGTAGTGAAAAATGGACATTCAGGAAGTTGTGCCCAAGTAGCCCATTCACTCTACGGAATATCTTCGGCTTTTTAGTTGCTATTGTGGCCAAGGGTGTAGATGATATTGCCTTCGCAATGAGTGCATACTGAAGTAATTAGCATACTTCAGGATCGCTGATTTGAAAATTTTGTCCTTGACCCTTGCAGTGTAAAATGAGTATTTAATGAGCATTTCTACATTGAATTGCTATTTGTCGCATTACCAGTCAGTTTAAACTAGGGTCTCCTACCCCCTCACCCCCATCCCAGGCCCCAAGAAAACCTTTCACATTAAACAGATGTTCACCTGCACATCTGTTAATGTGGTATATTGTATCCGCTGTTCCCAATGTGGCTTCCTCTACATCGGGGAAACCAAGCGGAGGCTTGGAGACCACTTTGTGGAACACCTACGCTCGGGTTGTGACAATCAACTACATCTCCCAGTCGCGAACCACTTCAACTCCCCCTCCCACTCCTTGGATGACATGTTCATACTGGGCCTCCTTCAGTGCCACAATGATGCCACCCGAAGGCTGGAGGAACAGCAGCTCATATTTCAATTGGGAACCCTGCAGCCCAATGGTCTCAACGTGGACTTCACAAGCTTCAAAATCTCCCCATCCCCGACCTCATCCCAAGACCAGCCCAGCTCGTCCCCGCCTCCCTAACCTGTCCTTCCTCCCACCTATCCCCTCCTCCCACCTCAAGCGCCACCCCCACCTCCTACCTACTAACCTCATCCCGCCCCCTTGACCTGTCCTTCCTCCCTGGACTGACCTATCTCCTCCCTAACTCCCCACCTACACTCACCTTTACTGGCTCCATCCCCGCCTCTTTGACCTGTCTGTCTCCTCTCCACCTATCTTCTCCTCTATCCATCTTCTATCCGCCTCCCCCTCTCTCCCTATTTATTTCAGAACCCCCTTCCCCTCCCCCATTTCTGAAGAAGGGTCTAGGCCCGAAACGTCAGCCTTCCTGTTCCTCTGATGCTGCTTGACCTAATGTGTTCATCCAGCTCTACACCTTGTTATCCCAGGTTAATGTTTTGGGGATACGAAGATTTGAATCCAGTCGCGGCAGATGATGAAATTTGAATTGAATAAAAATCTGTAACAAATAAGCTAACCTTGTGGAAGATGGTCATTGCCTGTTACTTGCCACTTGTCAGCCTAAACCTGAATATCATCCAAGTCTTGGAATAGTCGATCATGGACTTCGGAGATTTCCTGGAGCTGAGATGACTGATCTCCAATAACCACAGTCATCTTCCATGTGCCAAGCATGGTTCCAACAAGCAGTACTTTTACACCCTTACTCCTATTGACTCCAGTTTTCAGTTGACTCCATTCCTTGATGCCACACTCGGTCAAATGCAGCCTTGATGTGAAGGGCTGTCACTCTCAACTTACCTCTGGAATTCAGCTCTTTTTTCCATGTTTGATACAAGGCTGTCATGAGATCAGTAGTTGAGTGGCCCTGGGATATTTATAGAGTCTCCACCTCCAGTGAATTGTTTAATTCTCTGCCATCATTCATAACTGGATGTAGCAGGACTGGAGAGCTTAGATCTGATCCTGTTGCTACTCCTGACATTCCCTCCCTACATGTCATATTACTATGATTGAGGGGGTTCTTGTGGTGCCATGGTAGTGACTGTCCTCTGGACCAGAAGGCTCAGGTTCAATTCCCACCTGCTACAGAGGCATATCATAACATCCCTGAACAGATTGTTTAAAAATACCATTAACCAGGGTTGATTGTCCAGTTTGATGGTAATGGTTGAGTTGGGGATATGCCAGGCCATGAGGTTGCAGATTGAGCTGGAGTACAATTCTTGCTTCTCTGATGGCCCACAGCCCCTCATGGATGCCCAGTCCTGAGTTACTCAATTTGTTTGAAGTCTTGTACATGGAGCACAGTGAAAATGCCACACTACACATTGGAGGAGATATATCTGTAATATGAGGGTGAGTCTGTGCAATGGTCACTCTTAACAATATTAACATGGACAAATGTACCTGCAGCTGGCAGATTGGTAAGAATGAGGTCAATTATGATTTTCCCTCTTGTTGGTTCCCTCACCACCTGCTTTAGACAGAGTCTGGTAGCTATGTCCTTTCGGTCCTTTCTGCTGTACCACTCTTGGCAAAGGACACTGAAGTACCCATCCAGAGTGCAATATGTGTTCCTGCCCCCCTTGTTGGTTCTTCCTAGTAGTGTTCAGTTTGGGGGCGCAGGAGTCTGGGTATTAGTCAGCTGGAGGTTTGCTTGCCCATACTTAACCTGATGCTATGGGACTTCATGGTGTCCAGTAAATGTTGACGGTTCCCAGAGCAAACCCCCACCCCCAACTGTATATGGCTGTGCTGCCGACACTTGCCAGTTGGACAGGATATATCCAGGGATGGTGATGGTGGTATCTGGGACATTGTCTGTAAGGTATGATTCCATGAGTATGACTATGTCAGGCGGTTGCTTGATTAGTTTGTCAAACAGCTCTCCCAATTTTGGCACTAGCCCCCAGATGTTGGGAAGGATGTTGACAGGGCTGCATTTGTTGTTATCGTTTCTGAGTAGTTTTTAAAAGAAGCTTCTTCGCTGCCTTGGATTCTTCCTCTCATGCACTCTCTTAGCTCCTTGAGCCAATTCAGACCATGGTGGTGATGTGGGTGACTGCTCCATTTGGTCCCTTGCACTGTCTATTTTGTTCCTGACAATGCCACCTGTGTGGCAGGCAGTTTCTGTGCCATTCAGCCAGTGGGCAGCATTGTTGCACTGTAACACTGTTCTCCTGTGCGTGCATCACTTGTTGGTGGTGTTCACAATAAACAAGGTCTTTTTCTCTTCCTCACCACCCCCTGCCCTACTTGCTGACGACCCAGTTTTGATGAAAGATCATTAACATATTATGTTAATATTTGGTCTCCTTCTCATTTGTAGATTTAATCACTTTGCGTTCAGTTGCTGATTCAGTTTATTTAATTAAATTGGAAAAAGCTGGGGTGTTGTCCCTGAGGCAACACAATTAGGACTTCCTTGTACTTTGACAGAATATTTCTGATGATTACTTGGTTTTTCTTGCTGCAGTCACTCTCACTTGTTAGAGTTTACTTCACAATTTGCCTATTTAAATAATATTTATTCTTGTGTAATATTTTAAAATCCTTTTGGAGTATACATTTTGTTTGTCAGTTTACTTGGCTTTAGGAACTGGAGAAAGTCGAAGAAACAGACAGACAGCTGTTAATTAGATCAATTCCCAAATTTACACCTCATAATTTATTCCTTTATTTCACACAAAATGGAGGGAGGATTTATTTGCCTGCAGTTATTTTTGATCAGTTTTATCATCTCTTTGAAATTGTCTGTCATATTAGTCTAATTCCAATCTACACATTCACTACTTTCACTACTTCCCTATAGTCCTTCAAATAATTTTTAAACACCAATTTTTTCACCACAGCCTTTGTCTTTGTGTCATTACTTTGTTTTTCATTTTAATACCTAGATTTGCTGTGAAATGTTTTACTGCACAAGTACTATGCAAAATAAAGATGATCCTGCCATGTGATTTAATAGTCAATGTTGTGATTTAGACTTTGCACTTGCATGGAATAAAACAATGTGATCTCAAAGATGTGAATCTAAAGCAGTCATTTTAAAAAGGTGGTTAATAAGTGACAGAAGTCATTATCCTGGGTAAATAGAACTGGGAGAGAGCACAGAAACCTCCCAGGTTAATGTCAAAAAAGTCCAAGAATGAATCATCACGCACAGCAAAGATACCATCATTTGAAAGTTGATAGTCATAATAGGCAAAGACAATAATGATAATATTCAAAAATGTTATATCACTTCCTATAAATTTAGAGATGGAGGAGACAATGAATTATCAGTAAAAGTTAGAGGTGCACAACAAATAGTATAAGATCATAAGCTCTGGAATAATTAGGATATAGTTAAGATAGAATCAGAGGGTGGCTGAGAGTCATCACAGTGGAATTCTGGGAGACATTGCCACAGTCATCAAAACTGTACAGAGGTCAGAGAGAACCTAGTGTCAAGGTGTGCTTAAACCTGAAACACTACATTGGTGTTTCCTTCCCTTCCCCCTCCTTCTCCTCTGACCAAAAAAAAGACTCTGTGAGGAGGACAACTGGCAAGATACAGGGGTACAAGGGAGCAGCCATTAACAGAATGGGCCAGTGTTAGAGTGGAAGTGCTATTGCCTTTGCTTGAGAGGTTGTGGTGTGAGGACATTGAGCAGAGGTACAGGGTAAGGGCTCTTTAGCTCCACTTTTTATCTAACTGGACTGAAGGCAGTGGGGATGGCACTTAGGGCAGTGGCAGGTTCCTCCTGCAGGATGTGGGAGATCAGGGAGACTTCCAGTGTTACACGTGTGAGAAGTGCACCCAGCTGCAGGCCCTGACAGACTGCATTAGGGAACTGGAGCTGGAGCTGGATGCACTCAGGATCATTGGAGATTTTATTTTCCCCTTATTGACTGGCCACCCAGAATGTAAAAGGCCTGGACAGGGTGGAATTTGTCAAATGTATACCAGGAAGTTTCCTAAATCAATATGTAGAGGGCCCTACTCGGGAGGGTGCAACACTGGACCTCCTCTTAGGAAAGAAGGTCGGGCAAGTGACTGAAGTGTCAGTCGGAGAGTACTTTGGGTTCAGTGACCATAACTTTCTCTTAGTTTTAACATAGTTATGGAAAAAGATAGGACAGGTCCACAGGTTAAGGTGCTAAACTGGAGCAGGGCCAATTTTAGGGCCATTGGGCAGCATCTAGCAGCAGTCATTTTCGTGAGTCTGTTTGAAAGTAAAGGAACATCTGGCAAATGGGAGGCTTTTAAAAGTGTGATATCAAGAGCCGAGGGACAGTATGTCCCTGTTAGGGTGAAGGGAAAAGCTGGTAGATTTAGGGATCCCTCGCTGACCAGGGACATTGAGGCTCTAGTCAAGAAAAAAGAAGAAGGCATGCATTGGGTTTAAGCTATCGGGCTCAAGTGAATCCCTAGATGGCTATAAAAAGTGCAGGAGCACACTCAAGAGGGAAACTAGAAGAGCACAAAGAGGGTATGAGATGGATCTGGCAGATAAGGTTAATGATAATCCCAAGAGGTTTTATAGCTCTATTAAGTGTAAAAGGGTGGCTAGGGAGAGAATAGGTCCCCTTAAAGATCAGCATGGCTGTCTATGAATGGAGCCACAGGAGATGGGGGAGATTTTTAATGAATATTCCTCCTCAGTGTTTACTGAGGAGAGAATCATAGATGCTAAGGAAATGAGGTAAACAAGTGGGGATGTTTTGGACCGCATACATATTATCAGAGAGGAAGTGTTTGCAGCCTTAAAGAGCATTACGGTGAATAAATCCCCTGGGTCTGATCGAGTCCATCCTTGGATGTTGTGGGAGGCTAGGGAAGAAATTGCAGAGGCCCTTGCAGAGATTTTTGCTTCATCTTTAGCCACTGGTGAAGTTCCAGAAGACTGGAGGGTGGGCAATGTTGTTCCATTGTTTAAGAAAGGTAGGAAAGACAAGCCATGGACCTACAGGTCAGTGAGCCTGACATCAATGGTAGGCAAGTTATTGAAGAGGATACTGAGGGACAGGATCAACAAACATTTGGATAGCCATGGTCTAATTAGGGATAGTCAGCATGGATTTGTGTGTGGGAAGTCATGTCTGACAAATCTTCTGGAGTTTTTCAAAGAGGTAACCAAGAGAATGGATGAGGGTAGGGCAGTGGATGTTGTCTATATGGACTTTAATAAGGCCTTTGACAAGGTCCCGCACAGCAGGCTAGTCATGAAGGTTAGGTCGCTTGGGATCCAGGGAGAGCTAGCTAATTGGATTCAAAACTGGCTCAATGGTAGGAAGCAGAGGGTAATAGTTGAAAGTTGTTTCTTGGACTGGAGGCCTGTGACTGGTGGTGTACCATAGGGGTCAGTGCTGGGATCTTTGTTATTTGTTATTTACATAAATGATCTGGATGTGAACGTACAAGGCATGATTAGTAAGTTTGCAGATGATACTAAATTAGGAGGTATCGTTGGCAGTGAGGAAGGTTATCAAAAATTACAGAGGGATCTTGATCAGATGCGGAAGTGGGCTGAGGATTGGCAAATGCAGTTCAACACAGATTGCACCTTGGAAAGTCAAACCAAGATAGGACTTATATAGCAAGGTCCTGTTGTGGAACAGAGGGACCTAGGAATACAAGTCCATAGTTCATTGAAAGTGGCGTCACAGGTAGACAGGGAGGTGAAGAAGGCATTTAGCATGCTGGCCTCCATCGGTTGAGGTATTGAGTATAGGAGTTGGGACGTTATGTTACAGTTGTATAAATGGTTGGTGAGGCTGCACTTGAAGTATTGTGTACAGTTTTGGGCACTCTGTTATAAGAAAGACAAAGTTAAACTGGAAAGTGTGCAAAGAAGGTTTACAAGAATATTGCCATGACTAGTAGGCCTGAGTTGTAGGGAGAGGTTGGCCAGGATAGGATTGTACTCCTTGCAACATAGGAAAATGAGCTGTGATCTTATTTAGATGTACAAAGTCATGAGGGGCATAGATAGGATGAATGCATATTGTCTTCTTCCCAGGGTTGGGAAATTGAAAACCAGAGGGCATAGGTTTAAGGTGAGAAGAGAAAGATTTAAAAAAGGACCTGAGAGGCAACTTCTTCATGCAGAGACTGATGTGTATATGGAATGGGCTGCCAGAGAAAGTGATTGAGGCAGGTACATTAGCAACATTTAAAAACATTTAGATAGGTACAAGTATGGGAAAAGTTTAGAGCATATGGACCAAATGCGGGCAATTGGAACTGGCTAAGTGGGCATCATGGTCAGCATGGACCAGTTTGGGCTGAAGGGCCTGTTTCCATGCTGTACTACTCTATGACTCCATATAAAACATTCTGGGCATTTCTAACAGATCAAATAATTTTTTAAAAAACGTTTTTTTTTGCAATTCAATACATTTAACTTTAAGCATTGACCATATTTTGCTAATCTGATGATACTCACATTTTGGCATATTCTCTGTTACAAATTATTCTGTTTTTGTTTATGGTTATTGGACAAAAAGGATGCAACAAATACAGAAAGAAAATAGCATGAATAATATTGCCGCAAATGCATTTTTCATGGCAGACCCTCCATCCATTAGTTTAAATGGACAAAAGGAAACACGATGGACCCCATTACCAAATAATTGAGGCATTGATTTGCCTTTTCATTGAATCAAAGCCTCACAACTGAAAATACTTATCCCTGTTACAGGCTGTAATATTTTTTGACTCAATTAGTTGTACTTGTAATCAAAATTTGTGGTTTAGATTTGCGGAAGCTATTCAACCCAAGGGTACATTGATAGTTTAAATTAAATCCAGAATTGTGTTGGTTATGACAGCTGCAGGATGGTTTTGTCCATCACTGACTACAAAGGCAGTGGGCTAGAACAGCTAAATGCCACAAATGAATAAACATGTTTATACTTCACTTTGATGCCAAACACAAGCTTTAAATATATAAATGGCCTCGAGACATCATATCCGAGAACAAGTTAAGGAATGGTTATTTGACATGAGCGCTGATTTTCTTCATTTTACCAGATAAAGGTGTGTTATGGCCAATTGAGAACGAGCTGATTGCTTTATGAGGAAAGGCTAACAGGCTAATCCTTAACAGTAAGATACTGAGGGGACTTGACTGGAGCGGATGTCGAAAGGTGTTCCTCTTGAGTAAGAATCTAAAACTAGGGGTTGTAGTTTAAAAATATGAGGCCACTCATAAGGAAACAGTTCTTTTTCCCTCTCAGAGAGTTGTGAGCCTTTCAAATTTCCTTCCTCAAAGAGCAGTGGATGCAGAATCTTTAATTTTTTTTAGGCAGAGGTAAATAGATTCTTGACAGCCAAGGGAATGAAAGATTATCTTATCAGAGGAGGTGACGGCTTTGTGGTTTTATTACTGAACTACTAATTTTGTAAACGATTTGGATGAAGGAGTGGAAGGGTGGATTAGTAAGTTTGCGGATGATACGAAGGTGGGTCGCATAGTGGACAGTGCGGAGGGCTGTTCTAGGTTACAAAGGGACATTGATAGGATGCAGAGCTGGGCTGAGAAGTGGCAGATGGCGGTTAACCCTGAAAAGTGTGAGGTGATTCATTTTGGAAGGAAAAACTTGAAAGCAGAATACAGGGTTAACGGAAAGATTCTTGGCAGTGTGGAGGAGCAGAGGGATCTTGGGGTTCATGTCCACAGTTCCCTGAAAGCTGCCACCCAGGTGGATAGAGTTGTTAAGAAGGCATATGGTGTATTAGCTTTCATTAATAGAGGGATTGAGTTCAAAAGCCGAGAAGTTATGCTCCAGCTATACAAAAGCCTGGTTCGGCCACATCTGGAGTATTGTGTCCAGTTCTGGTTGCCTCATTACAGGAAAGATGCAGAAGCGTTGGAAAAGATGCAGAGGAGATTTACCAGGATGTTGCCTGGAATGGAGGGAAGGTCTTATGAGGAAAGGTTGAGAGAGCTAGGGCTTTTCTCCTTAGAACGACGAAGGATGAGAGGTGACTTGATAGAGGTGTACAAAATGATCAGAGGTATAGATAGAGTGGACAGCCAGAGACTTTTTCCGAGGGTGGAGGTAGCTATTATGAGGGGGCATAGTTTTAAAGTGAGTGGAAGTAGATGTAGGGGAGACGTCAGAGGTAGGTTCTTTACTCAGAGAGTGGTCGAAGCGTGGAATGCATTGCCGGAGAGGGTAGTGGAGTCGACCTCATTAGGGGCATTTAAGCGGCTATTAGACAGGCATATAGATGATAGTATAAGGTAGGGGTGGAGGTTAGATAGACCTTAGGTTCAGGGTAAAAGTTCGGCACAACATCATGGGCCAAAGGGCCTGTACTGTTCTATGTTCTATATGTTCTATTAATCTAGAGATCCAAGTAATGTCCTTGGGACCCAGGCTCAAATCCTGCCAGAGCAGATGATGAAATTTGAATTCAATTAAAACTTGGAATTATGAGTCCAATAATGACCACAAATCTATCTATCTATCTATCTATTGTTGGGGGAAAACCCATCTGGTTCACTAATGTCCTTTAGGAAAGGAAACTGCCATCCTTATCTGGGTCTGGCTTCAGAACCACAGCAATGTGATTGACTCCTAACTGCCCTCTGGACAAATAGGGATGGGCAATCAATGTTGGCCTAGCTAACGATGCCTTCATCTCATGAATGAATTTTAAAAAAGTTTCAGCAGATACATAGAGTTGAGATTAAAATCACATCAGCTATGGCATTTTTTAATAGTGCAGAAGGGTAGAGTGGCCCAATCTAGCTTCTTATTGATATGTTTATATATTGAGAAGTGATAGAATGGCTCTCCTGATTCTGCCTCTTGATTAACGGCACTGGTGATTTTACAATAATGTTGATAATTTAGTGAGAGTTTAAGCGCTGTGACTGCAAAAGAAATATAGAGACAGGTTGTTTGTAAGTATCAAAAGTGAAGGAAATCATGTAATTCTTCTTATGACCTGATAATTAAAAAACAAACTTCAACTCTCAACTCAAACAATCATTGAAGAGTGCCTCTCTCTCTCTCACACACACACACATATCCACATAATAGAAGAAGGTTAAAAGGACAGCGGGTAGTGTCAGAAACCACCTAGGAACAATGCACTGATAATCATGTTCCACTGTTCCACAAGTCATCACAGAATGTATCAAAGTTCCAATAAACTGGCCAAAATTGAATTTGCCTTACTGATTGCTACCAAGGAACAACCACACTCAGTTTCTTTAGTAGTAAAAATACCTCTATTTATTATAACACATTTATCTTTAACAAGAACAGTGAAAAGAAATGATTTATGATTTATACAACTTAAACTATACCCTTTCATAATCCCCAAACACACACACGTACTCAAACACTCAATTAAGACAAAAAAAAAAGACAATGGTTTAAAACATGTACTGTATGTTGATAAGAAGTTAGGCAGGGTAAACGAAACTCCAAATGATGAAAAGTTTAGATCACAAGGTGAAAAGTCATTTTTCTCTTTTTTTGATTTTTGTAATGATGAGATGTTGTTGTCTCTATGGCAATTATCATCTTAGATTTGACAGTTGAGCAGGTGATCTGGTTTTTTTTTCCCTGTATGAAATGTTTCTTTTGAGCATTCTTGGATTTTCTGTCCTTTTCTCCACATGGAAAGAGCTCAACAATATGCAACATTTAATTTTCAAGTTGCAAACAACTTTCCTAATATTCCAGTTATAACAGTCCAATTTCAAATTCAGTTCATAGTTCTGAAAATGAAAAATATGTGGTCTCTCACATATGTCTACACTTAAAAGAAATGAAACACCACCTTTAAATGCATTTAATTACCAGAAAAACATAACATATAAAAATGCAACACAATAAAATGCTGAAGCTAAGAATAATCCCAATTTTCCATTTTCTATGGTAGAGTACTTGTCCTGACATTGGCTTTTTTAATGTAAAATACCATAGACCCCAGTTCCCGATTCATAACTGTGAAAAACAAGTCACTAGAATCAATTGCCATTTTAAAAGGTTTTATAAAGTCAGGGGTGGTCATCAATGGTTCATTTTTTGAATTTCCTTCAGCTTCATAAATGCTGACAGTATCACCTTTACTTGTTTTCATAGCAATGTGTTAAATGTACAACTATTGTGCTGAGGTTAGGCACAGATTTCCAATAAAACCCACACATTCCCAAAAACATTCAATCCTTTGACCAAGGAATTGGCTATGAAACTGTTTTCATGACTGCATTCACCCTTCTGTAATGTGAGCAGAACCTAGTCAACCCATCCAGTTTAGAAACCAATACCAGTGGAATCATTGTGGTACTTTTCTAAAAACAAGCCAATATCAGAAGAAGTACTGTACCATAGAAAATGAAACTTTTTGAATACTGCATGCAGTTCTGGTTTCCCTGCTACAGAAAAGGTGCTGTGAAACTTGAAACGGTTCAGAAAGATTTACAAGGATGTTGCCAGGAATGGAGGGTTTGAGCTATAACAAGAGGCTGAATAGGCTGGGGCTATTTTCCCTGGAGTAACAGAGGCTGAGGGGTAATCTTGTAGACGTCTAGAAAATCATAAGGGACATAGATAGAGTGAACAGTCAAGGTCTTTTTCCAAGGGTAAGAGAGTCCAAAACTAGAAGACATAGATGTAAGATGAAAGGGTAAAGATTTAAAAGAGACTTAAGGGGCAAATTTTTCACACAGAGGGTGGTGTGTGTATTGAACGAGCTGCCAGAGGAAGTGGTGGATTTTGGGTAAAATTACAATATTTAAAGGGATTCTGGGTGAGTATATGAATAGGAAGGGTTTAGAAGGATTTGGGCCAAATGCTGGTAAATGGGGCTAGATCAGTTTAGGAAATGTGGTTGGCATGGACAAGAACATAGAAAATAGAACACAGAACATAGAACAGTTCAGCACAGTACAGGCCCTTTGGCCTATGATGTTGCGCCGACCTATTATCCTACTCTAAGATCAAATACCTTGCATATCCTACAAGTTGGACCGAAGGGTCTGTCTCCGTGCTATATAACTCTATGACTGTATGAGAATTCCAACTGGTTTGACTAGGTTCAATCAGGTGATCTTATGGCAAGTACTGAAAGATTTTTCCATCTGAGTTTGTTTCCCAGGCTTGACTGAAAAGATTGCGGCTTTATATTGATTCCCCTACATTCACATCATATCTGGCTAAAATAACCTTTACAAATTTCTTTGAATTTCTTAAGTAACCTTACTATATCTTCCCATTTACCTTCTTCTAAGTGTAAAGTACATTATCTGGCTATTCCAGTGTTTTAGTATTGGTCAGTCAAATCATAGGAGATCCATTTTGTGAGCCGTCTACCTTTTCTTTGACCTCACTCTCCCCGTCCTTTGTCAAACTGCACTACTCTTACAATCTCACATTATTGCTCTTTCTTACCTTCTTCACAATGATGATATTGCTTCAATGTGACTCAAATAATTCTTCTTCCTGCAATCAGGACTATCTATCAGGTAAGTCACTTGATTAACAGTCCTACCTATATGGATGGCTGAATCTCACTTTCAGAGGTTCACCCTGTAAAGATAGTTACACCAACACTTTGTCTCCTGTCTGAAATATTCTAGCTGCAGCATGTTTGTCTGTCCTTTATTTCATCTTTGCCTGTGAAGAGTTGAAATATTCCTGTGAGCCTCTCAAGAAACATGGACGTATAATATAAGGTGGAGGATTCATCTTTTAGCCTTAAAAATGTCTCCCTAATCAAATGTAAGTGACTTCTTATCTCATGACCATAGAGGTATTCAAAGGGGCTAAATCCAGTAGATTCATTTTGGGAATCTCTGGTAGCAGAGTGTAAGAGATCTAATGATGTGTCCCAGTCTTGTGGGTATTCATGGAAATAAGCCTTATTTGGGGGTCTGCTAGTATATCTCCATAGCTTCCTCGGTTTACAGATGATAGGGGCAGTCTTCAATAGTTAAATACACAGATTGCTGACTGCTGAAACAACTTAGATATAAAGTTAGGAACCTGACCTGATTGTATTTCAGTTGGTAGTCCATACTGAAGAAAAACCTGACATAATTTTTTATTTTATCTTAGCTGTAATTGTTTATAATGGAATAACTTGTTAAAATTGGGTTGTCATCCCCATAACGGCATGATATACTGGGGTTCCTCTTTTGTTTTTGACAATGAACCTACAGAATCTACTAATACTTGGCTGAATGGTTCTTTGAAAACTGCTATTGGTATTAAATGTGCCAGTTGATTATGTGTTGAGGCTTTCCATTACCTGACATTTTTTTGCAGTACTGCTGAACACCCTTATGAAGTCTTGGCAGAGTAATGTGCCTGCTCTAGGTTACAGATGATTTAATGGACATTTCTTGTCCTTTGCTCTGAAGTGAGCAGCTGTTTGCTTTATGTTGAAGATAAATGCAGGAGGCAGTGTCTAGTACATACTTGCATAGTGGCTAAAGAGAGCAATAGCACATGTTACCTTCTTGCTGTTATCTATTCAGTTGCTATATTTAAGAGAGCACTCATGATGGCTGCTTTTGCAGACAGTAGTTTCATAGAATCCCTACCAACCCTCTGAAAAGTATCCCACCTAGACTCAACCCTGCACCCCCACCCCCACCCCCCATCCCTGTAACACCACATTTCCTATGGCCAATCCATGTAGCCTGCACACCTTTGGACATTTGGGAGGAATCCCACACAGAATCAGGGAGAACATGCAACCTCCACACAGCCAGTTGCCTGAGGCTGGAACTGACCCCCAGTCCCTGGTGCTGCGAGGCAGCTATGCTAACCCTAGAGCCAGTGCTGCCTGATGACTGACTCAGTCTGGAAAAGCAGTTTTTATTAACAGAAAGGATTAGTTTACTACCTCATGGCCTCTATTCATAAGGTAGACAGTCACTACAATGTGCCTGTAAGTCTTTTTGATCTTTACATCCTTTCCTTGCTGCGATCTGCCTGTACTGCTCATAAACAAAGCTTTTCACTGTATTTCGGTGCATGTGACAATAAATCAATCAATCAAATGTGATCATAGAAAGTTTGGAGACCCTCATTCCTAGTCCATTGTTTGTGTGTTAATTGCAGACTGTAGTGAATTGCCTGAACGTTCCAGGGTGGAGATTCTGTACAGCTGGTTGAATTTTAGAAACAGTGACCAGATTAAATGGTTGGTGGTTCCTCCTCTCAACCCTTTGTGCAAATGCAATGAGTTGAACGGAACAGTCTGCATCCACCTGAAGTAAAAGATTAATTCTGGATTTTAGCAACTAGTTCAAAGGGTGGATCATTCATAGAATCCCTACAGTGTGGACACAGGCCATTTGGCCCAACAAGTCCACATCACTCCTCCGAAGAGCATTCCACCACCCCTGTCTAACCCACCTAACCTAAACATCCCTGGGCACTACAGTATGGCCAATCCACCTACCCTGCACATCTTTGGACTGTGGGAGGAAAACCATGCAGACATGGGGAGAACGTGCAAACTCCACACAGGCAGTTGCCTGAAGCTGGAATCGAACCTGGGTCCCTGTCACTGTGAGGCAGCAATACTAACCACTGAGCCACCGTGCTGCCAATTTAAGTTCACGCTCATTTAAGATAACAGTTCTGCTTGTCCACTTCTAGACAACACAATTCCCTTCTGATAGCTTTGTCACTTGCAAGGTGAATTTCTTGTAAATGTTTGGCTATTTTAAGAACTGTAGCTTGGGTCAGTTAAAATACAGTTGTCAGTCGTTCCTGTCAAAGAACACAGAAAAATCTGATTAGACTTTTGTAGCTCAGTTCTGTTACTGATTGGACAGTGTGAACTTTTCAATGAAACATCTGCCGATGGAAAGAAAAAGTAGAAGTTTGGTGTAAAACAATGAATCGTTGCACAGTCAAAAAAGAAACCAAGTCAGCCCATAGTGCCACAATTGGTTTGGGATAGAGTTTGACTACTGTTTGGGAGCTCACATACATATTTTTGTAGTGTATTTATGACTAGTTGTAATAGGTGTATTGCAATGGGTATCTTGTAACATTTAATTGTTGGTAAGACATGAGTGTTTAATATGGGCTTTGAGTTTTGTCTCAAAATTTCTTGCAATTCTCATGTACAACCGTACAGTAACCTGTCTGGTGTTGAAGGTTATGCTTTATGCTTTCAAAAAACTGGATTTTTCAATATTTCAAAGCAATGAACACATTGCAACATCTTCAAAAAAGCTCACTCCAAAATACAGTATAATTAATAAAAAGGATTTGCAATTGTGTATAGAGTAATGGTTTCATCATTCTTACCCGTGTAGTTTGGGCAGGATAAGGCAAGTATCTGGTTTGCAAAAGATACACTGTTGTACTTTGGAAACTAGAAATACACTCATGACTTTAACCAATTTGCAGAAAATCTGTAAGCAAGCAGTTTTAGCTTCCTGAAAATTAAAATATGTTTCCAACAGGAAACAGTGCTAAGCATTTTTTTAAAAAAGAGAAAAGTAATAACCATCTGAAGAAAAGCTAGTAAATTTCACTTCCTCTGTGTTTAAAATATCTAAACAGGAAATAAAAGTAAAGTACTTAAGTTTCAGATTTTTGAGTCAGAGTGTCGTGGAGGTTTGAGTCCCATGCAGTATCTTGTGCACATTTAGGCTACAGGACAATACCAAGAGTGCTACACTATTGGATATCACATATTTCAGGAATTGATGGTAAACCTGACTTCGAAGTTACATGGGAACACCACCACTTTCAAACTGTCCAAGGTATTCAGTATCCCAATTTGGAACTAGATTGTCATGCCTTTTACTGTCGCAGTGCCAAAATTCCAGAACTTCCTCCCTGTGGCATTGTTGGTGTATCTATGCCAAATGGATTGCAGTGATTAAAGTAGGGAGCTCACCATGACTTTCACAATGGTAATTAGGGTCAAACAATAAATGTTGGCCCGGCAAATTATGCCTATACCCTCTAAATGAATTTTTAAAACAAGTAAAATCCTAGAAATGGCTAAAAATCAGAAAATGGAAAGAATGGAAGAATTCAATAAAACAAGACTGGAAGACAGAGGAGCGGAAGTATTGAGTATGCTTTACTAGTAACATAATCATGGCTCATCTGATAATCCTCGACTCCACCTTCTGGTTTTTCCCTATAACCCTTGACTCAGCTATTGATCATAAACATGTCTATCTCTGTGCTGTATGCACTTAACAACGCAGCTCAGATTTGTTAGCTCAGTTGGTGGCCCAGCTGCCTTGCAATACAAAGTGACACTAACAATGTGGGTTCTGAGAAGGGTCACCGGACCTGAAATGTTAACTCTGATATTTTCTTCACAGATGCTGTCAGACCTGCTGAGCTTCCAGCAACTTCCGTTTTTGTTCCTGATTTACAGCATCTGCATATCTTTCGGTTTTTACTATCACAAAGGACTCTCCTTCTCAACCTTCCCCTCACCTGAGGTGTGTTGACCACCATATAGAGTCATACAGCATGGAAACAGACTCATTGGACCAACACATCTGCGCAAACCAGACGCCCCAATCTGACTAAGTCCCATTTGCCAGCACTTGGCCCATATCCCTCTAAACCTTTCCTATTCATATACACATCCAGATGCCTGTTAAAAGTCGTAATTGTACGTGCATACACTACCACCTCTGGTAGCTCATTCCAGACATCTACACTCTCTGCGTGATAAAGTTACCCCCAAGGTCCTTGCTAAATCTTTCCCCTCTCACCTTAAAACCTATGTCCTCAAGTTTTGGACCCTATGCAAAAGACTTTGGCTATTCACCCTATCCATGCCCCCTCATGATCTTATAAACCTCTATAAAGGTCACCCCTCAGTCTCTGATGCTCCAGGGAAAAAAAACCCCAGCCTATTCAGCCTCTCCCTGTAGCTCAAACCCTTCAGTTTGAACATCCTTGTAAATCTTCTTTGCATCCTGTCAAGTTTAACAACATCCTTCATATAGAAGGATGACTACAATTGTACACAGTATTCCAAAAGTGGCTTCAACATGACATTCTAATACCTATACTCAATGCCAAATGCCTTCTTCACTAACCTGTCTACATGTGACTCCACTTTCAAGGAACTATGCACCTGTACCCCTAGGTCTCTGTTTGACAACACTACCATTAACTGTATAAATCCTACCCTGGTTTCCCTTACCAAAATGCAACACCTCAGATATCAAAATTAAATTCCATCTGCCAGTCCTCAACCAATTGGCCCATCTGAACAAGGGGGGGCAGATGGCCTAGTGGTATTACCGCTGGACTGTTAATCCAGTAGACCCAGATAATGTTTTGGTTCGAATCGTGCTACGGCAGATGGTGGAATTTGAATTCAATAAATATCTGGAATTAAGAATCTAATGATGACCTTGAATCCATTACTGATTATCAGGAAAAACCCGTCTGTTTCAGTGATGTCCTTTAGGGAAGGAAACTGTGATCCTTACCTGGTCTGGACTACATGTGACTCCAGACCTGCAGCAATGTGGTTGATTCTTAACTGCGCTCTGGGCAATTAGGGATGGGCAATAAATGCTGTCTAGCCAGTGACATCCTCATCCTATGAATGAATAAAGGATCTAAAATTGTTGGACTGTTAATTCTACAATTGAAAAATGAGGTAGCATTCTTTAGAGACTGTGTTGATCTTCACTGGAACAATTTAGAAAGCCAAGCACAAAACCATCAGAGTGGAATAGAAAATTAAGTTGAATTTATGGTGAAATTATTGGAAAAAGATGTACAAATATTGCTGCTAACCATTATATACTGATATGAAAAAGAATTGTTAAATTATTTTGGTGATAGAGACATGAAGGTACTAACTTCCCCCTCACCACAGTTTAGCTTCAGCTTCAGTTTCCCTTCATTAATAATAACACATGCCTGCCTTCAGTTCAGACATCAATTTCTCACCATTCATTAAAGCTTCTCCATTTCGCTCCTTAGACAATACTGGTAACTCTTCTCCCATTCTATTCCAGTTCACACTGATCCTCCAAATCCACCCTCCTCCTGCCCTTCCCTATGTTCCCTCCAATCAGTTCTTAGCTCATATTTTTCTGGGATTGGTGTTTGATACTATTATATAGAACATCATGATTGTACTGAGGCCTGGTAGTTGGCGATAATTCTTGTGCACAAATGCAGACAAGGAATCCAAAATATTGACACACTATGTATGTATTTTTATTTTAATATTATTTCTAAGGATGATGGTGGCAATAGTCAATTGTTGACCATCCCTAATTACCCTTGGGAAGGTGGTTGTTAAGCCGCCTTCTTGAATCACTGTTATCCAAGTGTATAGTCAGCGTGGTTTCATAGAGAGTAAGTCATGCCTGACAAATCTGTTAGAATTCTTTGAGGAAGTAATGAGTAGGTTTGACAAAGGACAGCCAATGGTTGTTATCTACGTGGACCTCAGAAGGCCTTTGACAAGATGCTGCTCAGGAGGCCTTTGAGTAAGATAAGAGCCCCTGGTGTTAGAGGCAAGGTACTGGCATGGATAGAAGATCGGCTGTCTAGCAGAAAGCAGAGAGTGGGGTTAAAAGGGTCCTTCGCAGGATGGCAGCCAATGACTAGTGGATTTCTGCAAGGCGAAGTGTTGGGACCACACCTTTTAAGTTTATACATTGATGATCTAGATGAAGGAACTGAGGACATTCTGGCAAAGTTTGCCGATGACACAAAGAGAGGTGGAGGGATAGGTAGTATTGAGGAGGTGGGGAGGCTCAAAGATTTAGACAGGTTAGGAAGATGGACAAAGAAATGACAGATGGAATTCAATGTGGGAAAGTATAAGGTCATACACTTTGGTAGAAGAGAGACAGATAGTTTTCCAAACAGGGAGAAAATTCAGAAGTCTGTTGTCTTTTCTGGTGCATAGGTTGATGCCAGATAATCTGTCCGGTTTCATTTCTTTGAGACTTTGTAGAGATTGATGTAACCGATTGGCTTGCTAGGCCATTTCAGAGGGAAGTTTAGAGTCAATGACATTTCTGTGCATCTGGAATCATGTGAAGGCCAGACCAGGTGAAGAGCACAGATTTCCTTCCCTAAAGGACATTAGTGTGCCACATGGGCTTTTCCAACAATCAACAATAATTTCATGGTCACCAGTAGATTCTTAATTCCAGATTTTTTTTTTTTTTTTTTTTTTTTTTTAATAAATTGAATTCAAATTCCATCATCTGGCAACCTGGGAACTAGGTCATCACCTCCCTTTAATGCATGTGGATTGACAGGTAGACCAGGTACAGACATGGATTTTCTTTCTCTGAAGGGTCATAGACATTATTACTAAGTAATTTCAATTTAAATTATCATGGTGGAATTTGAATACATCCACAGACCATTAGCCTTGACCTAATGATACTATTTATTCATCTCACTATTATACATAAATTTACTGCCAGCATTAGGACATTTTAAGAACAGAACTTGCAGTGTTCTTGCTTAAATGATTATAGATTTATTTAAAAGTGATTCAATGTAGAAAAGTTAAAATTTATTTCTTCCCCAGGTCAAAACTAGATATTAATTAAAACCAAAATTTGTATTCATAAAGCTTCAGACATTTAAAGGACGTAATTCTTGATTCTCAGCAATTCTAAAAGGAAAGCACAAGTACAGTGACCTAGGTATAAAATCACTGAAGGTGACACAGCAGGTTGAGAAAGCAGCTAAATGAAGTTTTTGGGATCCTGTGCTTTATAAATAGAGGCATAGTGTGTAAAAGCAAAGTAGTGATACTACACTCTGCAAATCAATGGTCAGATCACGTTTGAAGTATGTTCAATTCTGAGCACCTTATTTAAGGAAGGATGTTAAAGCCGTGGAGACAGTTCAGAGGAGATTTACTAGAATGATACCAGGAATGAGGAATTTATTTACAAGGAAAGATTAGAGAGATTGGGTTTAATTCTCCTTGGAGTAGAGAAGATTAAAAGGTGACCTTATTAGGGTGTTCAAAATATGAACAGTTTTGACAGGATAAAGAAGGATATTCTGTTTCCACTAGTTAGTATGTCAATAATTAGACATCACAATTTCAGGAGAAATCAGAATTAACATTTCAGGTCCGGTTCCAAGGGTCACTGATACCGAAACATTAACGCCGATTTCTCTTCACAGATGCTGCCAGCCCTATTGAGCTTTTCCAGCAACTTCTGCTTTTATTTGTGATTTACAGCATCTGCAGTTCTTTTGGTTTTTAAATCACAATTTTAAGATTGTCAGGAATGAGATGAAGCCAAATTTGTTTACTCAGAATTGCTACAATTTGGAATGTACTGCTGGGAGAGTGGTGGAGGCAGATTCCACAGGTTTCAAAGAGAGCTGGATAGATATTTTAAAGTGATCAAGTTAGAAAGCTACAGAAATAGAGCAGAAGATGGGACTAGCTGGGTAGCTCTTTTGGGAGCTGGTAACAGATATGATGGGTCAAATGGCTCCTTCTGTACTGTAAAATTCCATGATTCTACAATACTGTTCCAGCCTCAAATGGAGTAGTGTATCCAATTCCAGTTCCCGGTCAAATGCACGGTATGAAAAAGGACAGAAGTAGGATTAGCAGGGCTGGTCTTACAGAGAGCCAGCACAACGTCAAAAGGCTAAATGTCTTGCTTAGTGCTGCAGCTATTTTACAATTCTACAAGAAAGGAAAAAGCTCCACAATCATCCAAACTCTAGCAACATGGTATTTAACGGGCCAAATACATTTTTTGGTTATTAAGTGGAATATTTTTCCAAATCCAAACATTTGCTGAAGCACTAGATGGTTAGGTATTCACTGAAAAAGTCCTGGAACTTACATGAAATGGTTTGTTTTAAAATGAATAAATGCTCATTCGGAGATGATTAAATTGACAACTTCATTACTTAAAAGCTGAAAAGTCAATTGATAGCTGAAAAGTTTGAATGATTTATTGTCTAATGTATTTAAGACAATTGCAACATTTAGCTACCTGCATATTTATATACATCATATACTCATCCGAGGCCACAAATTCTTGAAAAGCAACAGTCAACAAAATAGTACATATACATTATCCCCAAAATAGCATTTTATCATATTAAGCATGCTTTATGTTAGAGTACAAGCCTTTTAGAAACTGACTGCATATTATATTCAGCCTCAAAAAGAAGTAAAGAGAACCACTTTACCCATTTAAAAAAAAAGTTGGGTTTCAAAGAATTAAAAGAAATTTATTTATATATGTATATCAATATAATATTCCAGTGTATGTTGAGCTTTAAACAAACATTTGATGAAATATTTGACCATTTCTTGGTGGCAAAGTGTGTGGAATAGGCAATCCCCTACAATATAGCATGTAACACAATTTCATCCAAAAATCCCACTTCTAAGGCTACAGGTCTTTCAGGTTAATGGACTAATAATCAGATCAATGAAGCAATTTCAGTTTTAGATTTTTGGAGGCAAGAAATATACATGGAATAAAAAAAAAGTGATTTATGAGTAGAGGACTCACAGGAAAACTTGAGAAAGGAGCTTCATTTTGGATTCCAACTGTACTAAGAAAGTTCAAAATTTGCCATTACTAACCACAGCTTTTGTTGTTCAGCGATATTGTTATGAAATTATGTTATGACTTTACGAGTGCAGTGGCAACCCAAAGAACTTACACCAATTGTTGCACAGAATTAGCCCCATAATTTGTTGTTTAAAATACCAGAAAGATTAAAATTTATTTGACTATATGCCACTATTACGATAAACGCAATTCTAAAAAAGATCCTCACCTTAAACATCACAACTACAACTAGGCTTGATGAAATATTGATTACAATACTGCCTTGGATTCAAAATGTCATTAACACATTAATTTTTTGGATCAGAGACCATCATCTCAAAGTTGATCTTGTGCTATTAGAAAACAGACAAGGAAAAATAGCATTAAACAAGAAAGCCTTCAACAGTAGAAAGCGTTCTAATCATGAGGACAACAGAGCAGAAACGAATGACTGGGTTAATTTTTAAATAACTCTTGAACAATATACTGCAGGGCATTAATGGTGAACTACAATTATTTTTAAATTTTATAATGTATATCAATTTCTCAGCGTACGACTATCATCACACATATACACTGTGAATAAAATATTAGCAAAGCTCATAAATGAAAATCTTTGGCTTGAAGCAGATGTTTTACAGTGTTAGTGCAGCAGGTAATGTGACTAAATATAGTCTACACAGAAAAGATAAGTAGCCCAGAATTGTTCAGAACATTGTAATAGAGAGTCATAGAGTCCTACAGCATGGACACAGGCCCTTTGGCTCAAACTGGTCCATGCCAACCAAAATGTCCATCCCCACTAACCCCAATTCCCTGCCCTTTGCCCATATCCTTCTAAACCTTTCCTATCTATGTACTCATCCAAATGCCTTTTAAATATTGTTAGTGTACCCATTTCAACTACCTCTCCTGGCAGCTCATTCCATATGCGTACCACCCTGTGTAAAAAAAGTTGTCCCTCAAGTTCCCATGTATTCTTTCCCCTCTTACATTAAACTGATGCCCTCTAGTCCTCGATTCCCCAACCCTGGGAAAAAGACTGAGTGCATTCATCCTATCCAAGCTTCTCATGATCTTATACACTGCTACGAGATCCCCCCTCAGTCTCCTACGCTCTAAAGAAAACAGTCCTAACTTGTCCAGCCTCTCACCATTACTGCAGTCCCTTGAGTCCTGGCAACATCTTTGTAAATTTCTTCTGCACTCTGTCCAATTTAATAACATCCTTCCTATAGCAAGGTGACCAAAACTGAACACAATACTCAAGTGCAGACTCCCCAATGTTCTGTACAACTGCAACATAACTTCCCAACTTCTATGCTCAATGCCCTGTCTGGTGCAGGCCAGTGTGCCAAAAGCCTTCTTCGCTGCCCTGTCTACTGTGACTCCACTTTCAGAGAACAATGCACCTGAACTCCAAGGTCCCTCTGTTCCACTACACTCCTTAAGGCCCTACCATTCACCATGAAACTCCTACCTTGATTTGACTTTCCAAAATGCAACACCTCACACTGATCTATATTAAGCTCCATTTGCCATTTCTTGGCCCACTTCCCCAGCTGATCAAGATCCTGCTGCAATTTCTGATAACGTTCCTCATTGTCCACGATACCACCTATTTTAGTGTCATCTGCAAACTTACTAATCATACCTTGTACATTCTCATCCAAATCATTGATATGGATAACAAACAACAATAGGCCCAGCACCAATCCCTGAGGCACACCACTTGTCACAGGCCTCCAGCCAGATAAGCATCCTTCCACTATTACTCTCTGCTTCCTACCATCAAGCCAATGGTGTATCGAATTTGCCAAGTCTCCCCGGATTCCATGTGATCTAACCTTCCAGAACAGCCTACCATGTGAAACCTTATCAAAGGCCTTACTGAAATCCATGTAGACGATGTCTACCACCCTGCTCTCATTGATCTTCCTAGTCACTTCAAAGAACTCTAACAAATTTCAGGCATGATCTCCCATGCACAAAGCCATGCTGACTTCTCCTAAATCAAACCGTCTTTCCAAATGCATGTATATCTTATCCCTCAATCTTCAAGTAACTTACCTACCACACTACCACCTACTGATGTGTTGTAATACTGATTACACTGTATATTTAAGTGGCGTACATCCTTTAAAACTGTGCATGATAAATCTCCATTCAAACTTCAGTATTAAATTTTCAGCAACATCCCATATTGCATCTAAGATATTTATACAATATGCATAGGTAATGGTTTTGCCATTACAAATTCTGCAAATATAGAAGCAAGAGATTTCAAAATGCTGCCACATCCTGATTTAGGGGAACTCAATACTGCATTCTACTGAACAAAAAAGCTCACCGCTCCAGTGTAATGCTTCACATTTTACATATTTGTGTGATTTATGCAGAACCTATACTATATTTCTGCAACCATCCCAAATAAAATGAGACATATTTTTAACACTGTACAAATTAGAAAAAATAGGTTTAAGGTATACAACTGCAGTAGTGTCAATTTAATATTGTCCCCCTACTTATCACCTCCTTAATGATTTGTCAAAAAAGGTGTAGTGCTTTTGCCCCCTCTAGAATTGAAAGGTGCTAACATCTAGACTGATACTAGCTATTTTTAGAGTATTATTTTTCAAATAAAACTAATTATTAAAATTATAACAATGCTCCTAAGTACAGTTAGGGGAATTGGATATCAAGATGGGTACATCATAGTCATAATTACTGAGCCTATTACGACAGGAGCAACTAGATTCATTTTGTGACTTTAGTCAAGTTGTTCCTTCTTTAAAAATTGTTTCAAAACTGTTCAATAGATTATTTATTTGGAGTCAGATTTGGCAGAATTAGGAATTATGAACTCACTAAACATTGCAGCGCTCTCATTTAAAGAAAGTCAATATAGTGACTTCATAATAGTTATAATTATAAAATTAAAAACATCAAAGTCAAATACTTGCATATGATATTGAGAATGTGCTAGCAAAATATTAACAGTCAGGGGATTTAAAAAAAAAATCTAACATTTTACTAATCTAAACCTGAAATAACGTAATCAATACAAATCCAACATGGTATGCATTTTTTTAAAGCCTACATTAGATTAATTAATGCCTCTCCCTCCCCTGTCCTATACAGGCATAAATCAGTCAGCTGTCTGTTACCCTTTGCCATATAGCTGTCTAAGTACAGGAATGATTTTGCTTTGCTTCTGTGCACAAGTTTAACATTTGAGTGGATTTAAAAGGTAGATAAAAATGTAAATCCTTCTCAAAAACTGCTATCAGCAATTTTTCAAACAAAAAACATTCACAGCAGTATTTTGATAAAATTTTCTGAGGAAGTTATGGTGTTACCACAGATGCTCAAATTACAAGTGGTTCTTTAGGCCAACTTAGGATAGTTGCAAACTCTAAACTGTAGTTTATAACTTTGACAAGTAGCCTGTGAATAACAGCTGCTTCATTATGAACACAGGAAAAAGGGTACATTTCTATTTTGATTGAGGCATATAACTGTTATGTTTCACAGCCTGAGGCATATAACTTTGCTGATCAGTCTCCAGACCTGCTCTAAATCCCAAAAACTCCAGTTTGACCACAGTTTGATTATTACTGCTTTGGAATGTGTCCACTGTTGGACAGAATCCCTTCAAGTCTGAATTCTGATCTGAAACTTCCATTTGATTTAGTCTGAATGAGTTGTCTTCATTTGTATCACCCAGGATTTCAGCTTCATTTGGATGTGGCTCATTCAAATTTGTCTCCTCAATGCTGGCATGCTGTTTAAAATACTGTCTTTTTACTTCCGAACTGCAGCTTCCAAAATTTCCATATGCATGCTCATCAGCCTTTTCTTCATTTTCTAACAAAGGCTGTGTCGATTCGGATCTTGCAAAAGCCTGTGCTGATGGTTGCTGACACCTGTAACCAGGGCTGCTCACTAATACAGTTGAATACTGGACTGTGCTTGTAGTATTCTGTGCTGACTCACTATCACTATCCGAAACACTTTGTCGAGGGGATGACATGCATGAAGAACCTCCAATACCACTGCTGTGCTCTTCTGATGTACTCTTCTCCTTCTTTAAAGATGTCAATTGCTTGATTTCATCTTCATTAGATAGATATTTCTCATCATCTACATCAGCTTCAATGATTGTAACATCAGAAATAAAGCCATCTGGATTCATAGGTTCCTTTGGTCCTAGGTTGTTCTGTTGAGAAAACATATTTTGCGTGATGGGCATGTACAATTTAAATGCAATAAAGTTACATAATGAAATTTAGGTTCTTAGAATCATAGAATAATAAGTTTTACAATATAGAAGGAAGCCATTCGACTCATCGTATCTGTACAGCTCCCGAAAGAGCTACCCAGCTAGTCCCACTCTACAGCCCTCTCTCTATTGCCCTCTAACTTCATCACTTTCAAATATATATCCAGCTCTCTGTTGAAACCTCTCCCGTGCAGCACAATCCAAATCCTAATGGCTCTGAGTAAATAAGTTTTTCCTCATCTCACTCCTGGCTCCCTTGCTGACAATCTCGAAATTGTGACGCCTAGTTGTTGACATATCAACTAGTGGAAGCAGAATATCCTCCCTTACCCTGTCAAAATTGTTCATAATATTGAACACTTCAATAAAGTCACTTCTTAATCTGAGATAGTAGGATCTGTTCCAACGAGAATAAGCTCAATCTTTAACTTTTCCTGGTATCCAAAATCCTTAATTCCTGATATAATTCTAGTAAATCACTTCTTAACTGTCTCTAGGGTTTTTACATCCTTTCTTGAATAAGGTGCCCAGAATTGAAAACAATATTCCAAACGTGGTCTGATCAATGATTTGTAGAGTTATAGCATCACTCCTTTGTTTTTATTCTCCACGCCTCTACTTATAAACCCAAGGATCCTCTTATAAGCCTACTTAACAACTGTATCAATTTGCCAGAGAAACATGCACATGAACCCAGAGGTCCCTCTGCTCCTTTTCTCCCCTCAAATTTGTACCATTAAGCTGTATTGTTCCTGTATTTCTTCTACCAAAATGCATTACCTCATGTTTCTCTGCATTGAAATTCATCCGCTAGGGTCTGCCCATTTGGCCAACTTGTCAATGTCGCTCTGAATTCTTATCAAGTTGAACAGCGACTAGCGAGACTGCATTTCAGTAGTACTCCAATACCAAAGAAGAAAACTACATTTTACATGGTGTGTTTCACACCTTTAAAGGTGACCCAAAGCTTTTCACAGCTAAATAGTTATAGTCAGAGATCTAAAGCACAGGAAAAGGCCCTTCAGCTCACCACATCTGCACTGGTCAAGAAGAACTACCACATTATTCTAAACACATTTTCCAGCACTTGGCTCACAGCCTTTTATGCCATAACATCACAAATGCACAACTAAATACTTTTTGAGAGAGTTTCTGCCTCTACCATTCTTGCAGGCAGAGTTTCAGATTCCTACCTGAGTCACAAGATTTTTCTCACATTCTCTTTAAACCTCCGCCCCTGATGATTGGTCCCTCCAACAAAGAGGAACCTTCATCTTCCTGTCTATCTTGTCATGTCCCACTTCAGTCTCCTCTGTTCCAAGGAAAGCAAATCCAGTCTACAAAATCTCTCTGCATAATTAAAACTCTCTAGCAATTCTCCTTGCACCCTTTCAACTGATCAGCCCATTTGAATAGCCTTTCCATATCCTTCTATAGCCCAATGCTAACCTTCTGACTATTACCACCCCTCCACCAATTTTCATATTATCCACAAACTTACTGATCAACCCATCTACATTCATGATGAACAAGGAACAAAGTCTAAATCATTTATATATACCACAAACAGCAAGGGCCTCAATACTGATCCCTGTGGAATCCCACTGGACACAATCACTAAAACACCCCTCAACCATCACCCTCTGCCTCCTGCTACTCAGCCAATTCTGCATTCGATTAACCAAATTTCCTTGAATCCACGTGTTTTGTCTTCACCATCAGTTTCCCATGTGAGATCTTATCAAATGCTGAAGTCTAAGTAGACCAAGTCAAATGCATTGCTCTCACCTACACATCTTGTCACCCGTTCTAAAAATTCAATCAAGTTATTCAGTAATGACATCCCCTTAACAAAACCATGCTGACTGTTCTTGATTAATCCTTGCCTCTCCAGATGCAAATTAATTCCATCCTCAAAACTGCCCTCAATAGTTGGCCTGCCATGGAGGCTAAACTGACTGGTCTGTAGTTTCCTCCCTTCTCGAATAGCGGTACCACATTGGGTGTCCTTCAGTCCTCTGGCACCTCTCCTGCGGACAGAAAGAATCAGAATCCCTACAGTGTGAAAGCAGGCCATTCGACCCATCAAATCCATACTGGCCCTCTGAACAGCATTCCACCCAAACCCACCCCCTACCACTGTAACCCTGCCAATCTACCTAACTTGCACATCTTTGGAAATCAGAGCACCCAGAGGAAATCCAAGCAGACACGAGAAGGACGTGCAAACTTCAGACAGACAGCTGTCTGAGGGTGGAATCAAACCTGGATCCCTGGTGCTGTGAGGCAGTAGTGCTAACCACTGAGCCAACATGTTGCCCCAAAGAGAAGAATTGAAAATTATTGCCAATGCTCCTGCTATTTCCTCCCCGGCCTCACTCAACAGTCTGGGATACATTTTACTCAGGCCTGGAGATTTATCTACTTTTAAGACTAAGACCATTCAGAACCTTCTCTGGACTATGCTAATTTCTTCAAAATTATATTGCAGTCCTTCTCCCCGATTTCTATATCCACCATCATCCCATTTGAGTGAACACTAACTCAAAAGTATTCACTTAGAACACTATCCTCTGGCTCCACATACAAATTAACACTGTGGTCCTTAATGGGCCCTACTCTTTCCCTAGTTACCCCTTTATCTCAATGTCCTTGTAAAATAACTTAGGATTTTCCATTATTTTATCTGCCACTATTCTTTAATGCCCACTTCTTGCTCTTCTAATTTCCATTTTAAATTCTTCTTTACACATTCTGTACTCCTCTAGGGTTTCTGCTGCTTTGAATCCTCTACACACCTTGATATCCAGGTTTACTGAAGTTGTTGGTCACACCCTTTATCTTTATTGGAATACATTGGCCCTGCACACCGCCTATTGCCTTCTTGAATTTGTCCCACTGCTCTGACACAGATTTACCTAAAAGTATCTACTCCCAGTCCACTCTGGCCAAATCATACTTGATCTTATTAAAATTGGCCTCTACCCCCATGTAAACTTTGACTTCAGGCCCATCCTTGTCCTTTTCCATTATAATCTTAAGTCTACAGAGTTATGATTGTTGTCTGCAAAATGATTCCCCCCCAGCATCATTACCTACAATTAAGTACTTCTCTTGTAGGGACTTCTACGTACTACTTTAAAAAGCTCAAAACCTTCCTTGAAACTATTCACACTGAATACTCCAGCTAATATTAGGTAAATCAAAATCCCCTACTATCACTAATACTTACATATACCCCCACCGTCTCAAATAAAATCTAGCCCAGAATCTATAAATCCTCGCTCCTGCGCCATCTCTCTAGTGACATCTATCTGGACTAATCTCCTTTTTCTATATTTGCTAGCATGTGCCACCAGAAGTAATCTAGAAATTACTACCTTTTGGCTCCAGTTTTTCAATTTACTTCCAAGCAACCCAAATTCTGCTTGCAGGACTTCATCCCTTTTTCATCTCTGTTGTTGGTACCAGTATGTACGACTATTGCTGTCTGGTTTGCCCACCCCATTAACCAGTGACATCTTGGATTAAGAAAGGAGGACCAGGGAGGCAACATACTACCTTGGAATCACTTTTGCAACTGCAGAAATGCTTCTCTGTTTACCTTACAATTGAATCTCCTACCCCTGCTATTCTTCTTCCTCTCGTGCAGCAGACCTACCAACACCAACATGAAGTTGGCTCCAACATCTTTTCCCTGCACAGTCCTCCCTCAATATTATCCAAAATGGTATATGTTAGAAATGGGGATGGTCACAGGGAATCCTGCAATTCCTGCCTTCCTCTGCTCTGCCTGGTGGTCACCCATGCCCTTTCTGCCTGTTCAGGTATGTAGCTGAGATGGGACTCTTTCACAGAACATGTTATTGCTTCTGTGAAATACAGTATCATATTAAATAGGTAAATGTGGAATTCTGCATAGAGAAAGTGGTTCAGCAAATAGTAGAGAAGATAAATGATAAGTTAATCTGTACCCACATAATCAAGTCACATCATTTTGACAATGGCTGATGTGGAGTACTGTAGTTGGTCTGAATTTAGCAACAACTTGATTTGGCTGCTCCACCATGGTTACAAAGTTTTGTTGTTTAAGCCTTTAAGTGGTCTTATAAACAAGTCTTTGGACCACTTTTGAAAGAAAACAGGAACGTATTTTTTAAAAACTCAAAATACAATTGAACTCAGAGCACTTGCATGGGGAAAGGAAACACAGACAAAAATCTTGCTGAATTGGTGGAGTGTTGATAATGTCATTGGGCAAGTAATCCAGATGTTTCGCTAATGCATTGAGAACACTGGTTCAAATCCCACAATGAAAGCTGGTGGAATTTAAACTCAATTTAATCAAATCTGGAATATATAGCTATTAGCTTTATAGCCATCATTACTGGTGTCATTAATTGTTGTAAAAACCCATTTAGCTCATTAATATCCCACATGTGACTCCAGATCCATTGTGGTGTGGTTAACTCTTGAGCTGTTTTCCTCTTGTAGGAGAGCCTAGGATCAGAGGACATAATTTCAGAATGAGGGTCACCACTTAGTTAAGACAGAAACAAGGAGGAATTTATCCTCTAAGGACTGGAAATCTGTGGTTTTATTTACTGCAGAGGGATGTGGAGGCTGGGTTGTTAAGTTCTGTCATGGTTGACAAAGTATGGAACTGGAATATCATAGCTATGACAAAAACATGGCTGAGGGAGGGACACAACTGGCAGCTCAATGTTCTGTGATATAGACGCTTTACGAAAAATAGAAGGGGAGGCAAGAGCAGGAGGAGTGGCATTTTTCATTAGGGACATCATGGCAGTACATAGAGAAGATATTCCTGGGGAATTGTCCATATGGGTGGAACTGAGAAATAAGAAGAGGGTGATCACTTTGATGCAATTGTACTATAGGTCCCCAAAAATCAGCAGCAAATATGTAGAGATTGCAGAGATATGCAAGAATAATAGGGTTGTAACAGTACGGGATTTTAACTTTCCAAAGTTAGTCAGGAGCTGCCATAGTATAAAGGGCTTGGATGGGGAGGAATTTGTTATTCTTATTCAATACACAGATGGCCCTAATAGAGATGGGGCAAAAACCAACCTCCTCTTGGGAAATAAGGCAGGGCAAGTGACGGAGTTAGTGGGAGAGCTCTTGGGTACCCATGACCATAATTCTACTAGTTTTAAAATAGTTAGGCCTGGTCTACAAGTTAAAGTTTAAATTCTGGCTAGGCCAGTTTTGATGGTATTAGACAGAAACTTTTAAAAGTTGAGTGGGGGAGGCTATTTGAGAGTAAAGGGATGACTGGCAAGTTGGGAGACTTTCAAAAGTGAGATAACGAGAGTTCAGGGACAGCATGTTCCGGTTACAGTGAAGGGCAAGGTTGTCAGGAGGAGAGGAGAGAACACTGGATGACTAGAGATATTGAAGTCAAGAAAAAGGTGAAATGTGTCAGGTATAGACAGCTGGAATCAAGTGAATCCCTTGAGGAGTACAGAGAGTGTAGGAGTACATTTAAGAGGGAAATCATGAGGCTGAAAAGGGGACATGAGACAGCTTTGGTAGATAAGGTTAAGGAGAATCCAAAGAAATTCTACATGTATATTAAGGGCAAAGAGTAACTAGAGAGAGAATAGGCCCCTTAAGGATCAACAAGGCCATCTATGTGTGGAACTATAGCAGATGGGAGAGATCCTAAACAAATATTGTGTGTAAGTATTTATTGTGGAGAAAGACACAAAAGCTAGGGCTCGGGGAAATAAATAGTGACGCCTTGAGGAGTCCACATTACAGGTGAGGTGGTGGAGGTCTTAAAATGCAAAAAAGGTAGATAAATCTGTTCAAATGTGTCCTAAGACATTGGGGATGCTAGGGAAGAGATTGCTGGGCCCCTAGCAAAGATATCTTATCATCAAAGCTATGAGTGAGGTGCCGGAGATGGGAGGGTAGTTAACTTTGCGCCTTTATTTAAGGAAGGCTGCAAGTAAAAGCCACAGAACCACAGACCGGTGAGCCTGACGTCAGGGGTGGGTAAGTTGTTGGAGGGGATTCTGAGAGACAGGACCTACCTGCATTTGGAAAGGCATTTACTATTAGGGATAGTCAGCATGACTTTGTGCATGGAAAATCTTGTCTCACAAACTTCAAGTTGTTTTTTTGAAGATGTGACCAAGAATATAGATAAAGGCAGAGCAGGAGATCTTGTCTACATGGACTTTAGCAACGCCTTCGACACGGTTCTGCATGGTAGTTTGATTAATAAGGTTAGATCACGAGATCCAGAGAGGGCTTGAGCTAGCCAACTGGACACAAAATTCCACGTTTGGAGTACTGCATGCAATTCTGGTTGCCAGGAGATGCTGGATAGGCTGGGACTATTTTCCTTGGTGCGTAGGAGGCTGAGGGTGACTTTATAGAAGTTTATCAAATCATGAGGGACATGGATAGGGTGAATAGTCAAGGTCTTTTTCCCCAGGCTAGGGGAGTCCAAAACTAGAGGGCTAAGGTAAGAGGTGAAAGATTTAAAAGGGACCAGAGGGTCAGGTTTTTCATGCAGAGGGTGATGTGTATATGGAATGAGCTGCCAGAGGAAGGGGTAGAGGCAAGTACAATTACAACACTTAAAAGACATTTGGACAGGTACATAGATAGGAAAAAGGTTTAGAGGGATATGGGCCAAATGCAGGAAAGTAGGACTAGTTCAGTTTAGGAAACCTGGTCAGCATGGATGAGTTGGGCTTAAGGGTCTGTTTCTGTGCTGTATGACTCTAATATTTAAAGGGAATCAGAGGGTTATGGAGAAATAGCAGGAAGGTGGATAGAGGATTAGCAGATCAGCTGTGATCTCATTGAATGAGAGAGCAGACCTGATAAGCTGAATACCTATATTTATGGTTCAACTGTTCTCTGCAATGAATTTGTAAGCCACTTCGTTCAAGGGCTATTATGAAAAGGGCAAGAAATGCTGGCCTTGTCAGCAAAGTCCACATCCACAGAAAGTAATCAAATTAAGATCAGAAATAAACCTAAAGTATTATTTTTCTACAATATGCATGATTGCTTGTCATCTACATAAACAGATACAATATTGCTTTGCAGTATCTCTTAAGTGGTGTCCTAAAGCCACTAGTTATGCATCCATAGATGAAAAGTCATACCTGAATGAGGTTTCCAGTGCTAGGTGACCATTCGACAACCCTACTGTTCGCAGGGTCTGGAACATTAGGCCAAATATATTTTTTAATCCTGTGAAGGAAAGACATTTTCAATATTAAATCAGTGGTTTTTTTTCCTATGGTATTGTTCACCAAGTTGGAGGTTGTGTAATCTTTTCCTTTGTACATTTGTTAAAATCAACATCTTTGAATGTGTTATGACACATTTGTGGCTGCCACATTCTGAAATGAAATCGGAATCTGGGCCTTCCAGCCAAGAAGTAGGGACACTATTACTGTACCTCAAGACCCTTTGGATATTTGTTATTTAAATGATAGAAGTATTATGCCCTTTAATTATTTGTTATTGGGCAAGGGAGGACACTTTCAACCTTCAAGAGTTCCTCTTGTCTTTAGCCACGTGGCAATCCTTTGTGCCACTCTTTCACTCCTTGACTTTTTGCACATGTAGCATTTTTAATGACATGGGACTATTTCATTCATTCTTTAAATTTCATTGACTCCATTTGGAGTTTACAAATGCTCTTTGATTTTGAAATCAATTATGGGTTCTGGATTTCACTTCATGACTGGCTATGGAGAGAAGAGGAGTCAGAATTAGGAAAGAATAGGCATGCTGCAGCTCGGGTTTGGTAAAAGCTGAACAGGCAGCACTCGAGAACTCTATCCAGGTTAAAAAGCTACAAAACAACATTAATACTGGGATCTTTAATAAAAAAAGGAAGGTCTCATTCTAGTTTTAATCCCATCCACGGGTCTTGTCTCTCCCTCTCGAGGACAATGCTTTCACTTGTCTGGGCCCCAAGCTCTGAAGTATACTGCTTTCACTTATTTACCTATGTACCTCACTTTTTTTTTTCCCCCACTTAAGACACTACTTAATTCTTACCTCTTTGACCACTTGACCCAAGATCTCTCTTGTGGCTCAGTATTATAATTTGTTTTATATTGCTCCTTTGAAGAACCTTTGGATATTTAGATACAAGCTTTTGGTTTCATACTTTTCAATAGAATAAAGCTCTGTAAGTTAGTGTTAACCTAAAACAAAATATACTTACAGATGTCTTTTGTTGAAGCAGAAAAGTATAGTCACCACAGTGATCAAAAGAAAACTCAAGCAAATAGGCACTACAATTGCTTCAATTTCTCCTTTTGCTGCAAAAACAAAAACAAAAAATGTTTTACAACAAATCAAAAATAATCTGCAATACAGATATACAAACATCAAATCATATGAAATCAGATCAGAAATAGATCATTTGGCTCCTTGACTATGCTCCACTATTCGATAGGATCATGGCTAATCTGTTTATGTATATATATTCCCATCTGCCACCCCCACAACCCTTCATGACAATTAAACCACCTCTGACTTAGTCAATGATTCTGCCTCCGCTGCCTTCTGAGGCAGAGTTTTCCAAAGTTCCACAATGCTAAGAAAAAATCCTCACCTCTGTCCTGAAGGAGTGACCCGAGATTTGAAAAGGTGCAACCCAGTTCTGGACTAACCCACAAAAAGAAAAATCCTTGCTAAGTCCTTATTCAGGAACTTACATATTCAAATCAAGCCAATCTTCGAAACTCAAATGGAAACAAATCCAGCTTGTCCAACTGAACCTCATAAGACAACCTGTTCATTCCAGCAATCAATTTAACAAAACTTCTCTGAACTGCCTCCAACGCATTTACATTCTTCTTTAAATAAGGAGACCAAAATCACACAGTATGATAGAAGTGGTCTCACCAATGCCATATATAATGAAGCAACTATGCCAATGCTAGGGGCTTCACAATTTTAAAATATGAATTTTGAAACAAGGATACACACTTCACTTGAGTATTTTATGTTTTCTTAGAAGTGAATTTAATATTATCCCAAGGATGCGATATAAAATTAAACAGAACTACATTTACATTGTGCTGCACACATGCAAAACAGCCCAAGTATTGGGTGGTTTCTACACGATTGAAACAAGGGCATTTACTGCATGATACCACAATCTGATGTTTTGCCTACTAAAAGGAAACAGCATTGCAAACCAGCACTAAGCTAAATCCCAAAGACCAAGGAAGTACTTCACAAGTATCCTAGCTGGTTGAGCAGCACATAATTGCCAACAGCTGCCCATGGTTAATGCAGCAGAACACAGATGACAGTAGTTAGCGTGCTTGGGAAAATATTTGCTTAATGTAGTTTTCACAAGTAGAACAAAAGCAACTCTGTACACTCAAGTTTACTGGCTAAAATAGAATGTGCAGCTGCAGATGCTTACACATAAGACATAGATAAGAACATTTCACACTAATTAGTCATTTCTCTTGAATTATTTAATCATCTTATATATTTTTTAAGTTAATTCACAGGAAAAGGGCATCATTGACCAGGCAACATTTATTGCCCATCTCTAATTGCCCAGAGGGCAATTGCTGTGGGTTCAGAGTCACACATAGGCCAGACCAGGTAAGGATGGCAGCTTTCTTCCCAAAAGGACATTAGTGAACCAGATGGGTTTTTCCCAACAATCGACCATGGATTCACGGTCATCATTAGATTCTTTATTCCAGGTATTTTTATTGAATTCAAATTCCACCATCTGCCATGGTGGGATTCGAACCTGGGTCCCCAGAATGTTATCTGGGTCTCTGGATTAACAGTACAGCTTAATACCACTAGGCAATTGCCTCCCTGATGTAGGTTTTAGAGTTTTAAAGAGTAGGTTTTAGTTGAGATCCATCAAATAAAGAGTAGTTATAGATACATCTATACACAAAAAAAATCTAAAAGCATTAGAGGAAAAGATTCAAAGCAGTTTCAGACAGTAAAAGCAGCTCCCATATCACTACAGGGAGAAATGAATCACAGGGACAGAAATTAGCAGACATTGGAATGTGGATTGAATGAATACATTATGACAAATTGTTAGCTAAAGAATTCAAACATTGAATGCAACTGCATAACTTGTCGGAACTGATCAAAAAAAAAATCAATAATCTTTTCTATTTCCTGTAATGAAGAACATAAGAGGTCCTGAAATGATAGGCAAGTATCCAATTAACCGGCAGTGTGAAAAGCCTCAAAGGGAGACAAGAGTTTGGGAAATATCATGAAGGACGCGGGGGGGGGGGGGGGGCAGGAAATAGAAAATATTTTTTTTTTTTTGTGTT
>NC_063332.1:60748618-60787761 GCF_021869965.1 Rhincodon typus | reverse complement strand
CCAGGGTTGGACCACAAGCCTGTCCATCTTTGTCATTCAGTGATATGATTAGCTTAATTGGAAACACATTGAAATTGCTGAGGCAAGCTTGAACTGTATAAGATGCTATACTAGACAGCCAATTGCAATGGGATAACTTGGCACTGATGACCAACAGTAATCAGGGTGTGCTCCATGTTTAAACTGTACAAGACATTCTGAAGCTGTGTGCGCCTTATCGCTCTGGAGAAATGAAGCTGTACTGAAAATAAAGGTCACCTGAAACTACCCCGTGACTCAGACTCTCATTGGAAAATATGAGATCGAACACTAGTTGAGTAAATTCTTCTTCCTTGTGCAGATTTAAGTGTCACTATGGCAATATTGTTCACATATAATAATTACTGCTTTGCAATCCTACAGATTTGGATTTGCTTAAACTAAAAATTGCCTGACCTACAGAACCAGAAAATAATGACAGTAAAGATAGAACCTCAGGGTGGGATGCAGAAAGAACACAGCAGGTGGAAGAACTGATGGAGAAAATAGCACGTGCTTGAAATTAAGTTCGGAGGAAAATAAACTGTTGATCTTTGTAGCTTAATATTTCTGACTTACTGTATTTAAATGGAAACTCTGTCTTAATCTAAACAGTCATAGAGTCAAACAGTATGGAAACAACTTGTCCATGCTGACCAAGTTTCCCAAACTAAAATTAGTCCCACTTGCCTACATTTGGCACATATCCCTCTAAACCGTTCCTATTCATGAACCTATTCAAATGTCTTTTAAAATGTTCTAACTGTACCTCCATCTATCATTTCCTCAGGCAGGTCATTCCACATACAAACCAACCTGTGAGAAAAATGTGCCCCTCATGTCCCTTTTAAATTTTTCTCCTCTCACTTTAAAAATAAGCCCCCATATTTGAACTTTCCCACCCTAGGGAAAAAACCTTTGCTATTCATTGTATCTATCCCCCTCATGATTCCAAAAGCCTTTAGAGGTTATCCCTCAACCTCCCACACTCCAGCGAAAAAAGTACCATCCTATCCAGCCTCTGCTTAGAACTCAAACCCTTCAGTCCCAGCACCAGCCTGGTAAATCTTTTCTGAACCCTCTCAAGTTTAACACCATTTTTCCTATAGCAGGGTGACCAGAACTGTACACAGTACTCCAAAAGTGGCCTAACTAACGCCCTGTACAACCTCAACATGATGCCCCAACTCCTATGCTCAATGGTCAGAGCAATGAAAGCAAGCATGCTAAACACATTCTTAACCACTCGTCTATCTGTGATGCAACTTTCAGAAGTACGTACCTGAACCTCTAAAGTCTCTCTGTTTGACACCACAGTCCAGGGCCCCACCATTAACTATTATACTCAAAAACTTTAAAAATTATTGTAAAAATGTAGTTTGTATTTATTAAATTTAGGCCCAGAATTTAATTTCTCAGAAACTGATATAAACCAAACAACATTATAGGAATTAATATTTTACTATTGTGACTACTTTTACCTGAAAAAGTTCTTGATACAGCAGCCTTTCCCTACTTTAGTACCAACCGTGCCAATGACTTATCCATCTAATAGTTTAAAAATTGAGAAAGCTTAGCAAACAGCCATTGTACATTGTACAAGGATAGCAGCAGCACTGAAATAGAAAACTGGAGGTAAATCTGACAGCAGAGGTTAGATTAATTTAATCTAGGGTCTGAAAAGCTGTGATGTTACAACAAAAGTAACAGTTCTGCATTCACCTTACTAATTGAATCAGTTCAATTCAAACTACGGTATGCTGTGCTTCGGGTTGAAGAGTCTGCCAGAACAAAACTCGAACAAACCAGACACTATTTTAATGGTGCAAGAGAACAACACTTTCTGAATTCAGTGCAGCTTCAGCACTTCCTCCTTTTTAAGCCACATGCTTAGGACGTGACCAAAAGCAACATTGCAGATGTACAGGGGAAAGAAAAGCAGTGGAGTGGAATGTTCAGGATGATGGTGGATAATGAAAGATTATGGGTTTGAGTTCTGAGGAGAGGCTGGTACTTTTTTCACTGGAGTGTGGGAAGTGGAGGGGTAATCTCTATAAAGATTTTTAAAATCATGAGGGGGATAGATGAGATGAATAGCAAAGGTCTTTTCCTTAGGGTGTGGGAGTTCAAATGTAGAGGGCATATTTTTAAAGTGAGAAGAGAAAGATCTAAAAGAGACCCGAGGGGCACCTTTTCCACACAGGGTGGTTTGTATGTGTAATGACCTGACAGAGGAAATGATAGAGGTACAGTTAAAACATTTAAAAGACTTTGGATAGGTGCACAAATAGGAAAGGTTTAGAGGGATATATGCCAAATTATGCAAGAGATTACGTTCTGGGGTAGAGGGGGAAAGTAGAGGCTGGGCATTAGGGTATTAACGACTTGGAGAAGAAGGTGGCTATAAAAGGTGGAGAGTGAAAAAAGTTAGGTTTAGATGAGGAAATTGGGAAATAGTGTTCAGAATTTGGGATGGATTAGTGTGGTTGCGGACCTTAGATTTCTTATTCAGCTGGAAAGAGCAAAAATGCAATGAGTCGAACTGGCAATGAGACAGCATCAGCTAATAAACAGAAACAGATTTATTAAACCCATGGACTTTACCGGCGATAATTAACAATGGGTTTGTACTCATCCCTGAGTGAATGGGTAACAGGAGTTCAGAGACTAGAGATTCTCAGCATGTATGAGTTGTATGCCCCTTACATTATAAGCTCCAACAGGCATCATTTACATCATGCTGGGAGAGGTGGGGAGCTGCAAGTGGAACAACCGGAAGCTGCTGCTTTTCTCTCAGAGCAGCAAACCAACCTCAGACCTGTGGTTCATTGTCACAGGTAGACTGGGTGGTTAAGAAGGCGTTTAACCTGTTTGCTTTCATTGTTCAGACCACTGAGCATAGGAGTTGGGGCGTCATGTGAGGTTGTACAGAACGTTGGTGGGGCTACTTTTGGAGTACTGTGTACAACTCAGGTTTGGTTTCAACTCCTAGCTTGGGGTTTTTCTTCATCTGAGACTCATTGAAAAATTTGGATCTAAGCCCTTATTTTGGGTCTACTATCTTACATTCAGAAAGGCAAATTAAACTCTACCTTTTGTGGAAGGTGGAAAATTGTCAGATTATATCTACCAAACAAAGTAAGTTTGACGTCTGTGCCCTGATCCAAAAACGAACCAACTCAGGCTCTGACAAATAATTACAAAGGCAGGAATACTTAATAGATATATCAGAATTTCAGTTACATTGCCTTCAGAATGCATGTTTGCACTGACTTTTCAGCAACAGGAGGATTGGTCAATAAATGCTGGCTTATCCAACAATGCCTGTATTCTGGGAACAAATAAAAATACAAACTTAAAATTGTAGACAAGAATTGTTTTGTTTACCTAATTATAACTCACCATAACTTAAAGTGGTGAAGTTAACTTCAGAACTATTTGTGCCTCCTTTCACTGTTGATGCCATGACACGTACCACATACAAAGTATTGCCTTTTAACGAAGTCAGCTCATGCTCTTGACACATTGCATCAACAACAATACTTAGACCTAGGAATTAGAAACAACTTGTGAAACTCCTATCAAATTAAAATTAAAAAACTGAAGACCTGCACACAAAGCATAAAGACAAGTGGTCAGAAAACAGTTATCAATTATTTTATAAAAAAAATCCACAAATTTTACAAAAAGTAACCATGATATGAAGAGAGCGTTGAGGCATGTGCATAAGAGCAAGTATCCTTTTTATTTTTTAGTTTTATTTTCTTGCAATGCCATTCAACCTTTCTGGCCCAGGAATGGAATAATTGTGGAATCCGCACCTGTAAGGAGTAAACTGTTGTCAGAGATGTTAAATCTTTCTAATTTTAAATGCTTTTTTTTTTAAAGAAAAGTTTTTTCTATTTGGAAGCTAAGTTTTCCTTTTTCTTTGTACCTTTTTTTTTTAAAAACACCAATTCAGCCGATTTCCTTTTACCATCATCTGTTGCTTCTCAAACTGCTTTAGTTAAAGGGAAAGACTTTGGTCTTATTATTCCCCATGCTCGATGTACCTTAATAGCAGCTTGCATTTTCAGCTATTTGCATTGCACTCATCTTGGAGCAAAATGGCGAGGGAAATATCTGACTAACAGAGTCTGGTCCAGCAAATTCTAGACCAATATTTCAATTGGAAACTGCAGAGAACATTGCACCAGGGATGACATCAGTTACAACTCAGCAAGTCCTTGCTGTAATCAAACTTATGTAAGGAACTCTCATATTAAAGGTGATCTTTCTCCGCTTCTCTCTGTAGCTGTAACACTATATTCTGCATTCTGTTCTATTACCCTGATATACTTATGCAAGGTATGATTTACCTGCATAGCATGCAAAACAATATTTATTACTGTATTTTGGTATATGACAGTAATGAATTAAATCATTATGGTACCAATGAGGTCATTCAGCCCTTCATGTCCTTTCTGGTTGACTATCTAAAAACTTGCATTCCATGCAATTACTGTAGGATAAGACAGTGCCTTATAGTACGTAATTACTGTCTCAACACTTCACATTCATCTGTTCCCATGAACTGATTGCATAATTGGTAAAGTTATAAAACAACAAATTATTCCTCTATCATATTTTCAGACACTCACACTTTTCTTTTTTCATTTAAACTCATGCAGACAGAGGGGACAAGTTTTCCAACCAATGGTAATCAGTTAGCATTAAAGTAGTTGCTAAACTGATTTTTAAAAAATGATTGACTTTAAAAGCCTGATTATTAAAAGCTTTGCCTTAAAAATATATTCAGATCTTTCATTTTTACTTAAAAATGCCTCAACCTTAACTTTTATGCTTTTGTAACGTAAACCTGTGATATTTCAATGCACACGTTAAAACAGAATTATCTTAATGGGTCAGCAAAAGTAATACTGCAACAGGCACTTAGTGGAAAGGAAAAGTAACAGCTAAGTATTTTATTGTTAGAAAGAATCCTCTAATAGTTTCTGTAAAATTCCAGTTTTAAACAGCAAAATGTTTTGGCATAAGACAATAAATTTTGATAATTTAGTTTTTAAAGGAACATCTCACTTTTTAAAATATCAATATACATCATGATTGAATACAAGCTAATAGGAATAAGCTATGAACTGATTTCAAAATAGACTGATCAAGTTGCTGATTGATGAGCATGTTCTAGTTCCAGGTCATTACATCCTCATCCAATCCATTCCACTTTGATTATTGTTTTGCAGCTCAGAAAGTTAAGAAGAAATTCCATCAAGCAGTGTGGAAAAGAGCTTAAAAATTCTTATGTTTGCTGTGACATCATTTCACTTTGCATGATTCTGTTACATCAGACTTGGCTCTGAGGTAGTATTATTTTCTCATTCAAAGGCTTAAAGACCAACACCAGGATTTTAGCACAAGGCTGACAAACCTGTGCTGAAATGAGGCAAGGCTGTATCCGTGAAAGTAAGATGTTAATTCAAGTTCTGATTTACATAAAAATGTCCATTGACATTATTTAAATAGAAGACGGAATTACCCTCGTATCATAACTAAAAACTTTATTGATAATCAGCTAAACAAATTATATGCCCACATATCACCATGCTTTTTGTGGGATCTTCCTATACACATAGCCTAAATAAACTACAAAGTGCACTTATAATCACAAATAAAGTATATGAATTTGAAGTACTTTAAATGCAGAACTTAATGTTATGAACACGTAATAAAAATTGCACAGATGTAGCTTTTAACATTTACAACTGAATCCTGCAGAAAATACCAAAATACTAAATACAAGTAAAATTAAAAATAATGCTGTAAGTTCAGTATTTCTGAAATGGCAATCTAGACCATTTGAGTTGAAGAGTCTTTCCAAAACCATTGCATTGTAGACATTTCATTTAAAGAAATGTGTGAATATTATCTTTTTGCTTACTTGTTTCATTTGCAGTGCAACTCCTATAAAATATGGTGTAATGTGTGATGAAACCACGTTGTTCATTGACAGGAATTTCACTCCACATCAATTTGACTTCTTTTTTCCCCACGTGCTTCAGATGAACTAAAGGACCACTTGCTGGACCTAAGAAATGGAAAGATCTAGCTTTTACCACAGCTTGTACAGTGTAAAATATTCAGGTTGTAAAAGCAATTCTATATTTTCAGGCATCTTCTTATCTAACCTTTCCTACTCCAATTATTCTGCTAAACATGTTATCATCTATTAAAAATCATGGGCGTTTCATTTTGTGCTCATCAGGGAAAGATCAGTATTAGTATTTGCGTACTGTGCCACTTTATGGGGAATCTAATGGCACATAGAACATAACAGCACAGTACAGGCCCTTCGGCCCTCGATGTTGCGCCAACCTGTGAAACCAATCTGAAGCCCATCTAACCTAAACTATTCCATTATCATCCATATGTTTATCCAATGACCATTTAAATGCCCTTAAAGTTGGCGAGTCTACTACTTTTGCAGGCAGGGCATTCCACGCCCTTACTACTCTCTGAGTAAAGAACCTACCTCTGACATCTGTCCTATATCTATCACCCCTCAATTTAAAGCTATGTCCCCTCGTGCTAGCCACCACCATCCGAGGAAAAAGGCTCCCACTGTCCACCCTATCTAATCCTCTGATCATCTTGTATGTCTCTATTAAGTCACCTCTTAACCTTCTTCTCTCTAACGAAAACAGCCTCAAGTCCCTCAGCCTTTCAGCCTATCCCTATCTCTGGGCCAGAAAGTCTCAGTTCAAGTCCCACCTGTGTCAGAGGTGTGTCATTACATGTTTGACTAGGTTGTTTAAATTAACTATAGCACTTTAGGCATCAGCTTTTCAAAGCTGCATACAGCAGGAAAAAATACAAAATGAAGAACTCCTACACACACCTTCCACTGATACATACTTCAACCTCAAAATCTCAGAAGTGTACTAAAATTATCAATAAATTTTTCACTTCTCATTCTGCTTAAGTGTCAGTGGCAAGGTGACAATTTTGCTGAGTAGGAATTGGGTTCAAACTAATTTTTAGTAAGGATATGCTTGATGTGTTATATTTTTAAAATCAACCTATTTAGATGTGCTACTTCTGGAGCAGGTAGGACTTGAACCCAGGTTTCTGGCTCAGAGGTAGGGACACTACCACTGGATCACAAAAGTTTCTAATTAGGATGGTCTTTTTTTTTCTAATTAGGATTTTCTGGAAATTGACTAGCCTAACAATGAGGAATTCTTAACAAGGAATTGAACAGTTGCTTCCAGTGATGCTAGTCAGAGTCATATAGCATGGAAACAGACCCTTTGGTCCAACGCATCCAGGCCAATTATGTTCCCAAACTAAACTAGTCCCATTTCCCTGCGTTTAGCATATATCCTTTCAAACCTTTCCTATTCATGTACTTATCCAAATGTCTCTTAAACGTTGTAACTGTACCTGCATACACCTCTTCCTCTGGCAGTTCATTCCACACATAGAATTGTACAGTCACGCAGCAGGGAGACAGACCCTTCAATCCACTAGTCCATGCCAACCATAATCCCAAAGAAAACTAGTCCCACCCAACTGTGCATGGCCTATATTCCTCCAAACCTTTCCTGTTCACGTACTTATCCATGTCTTTTAAACCTTGTACCTGTACTCACATCTACCACTTGCTCTGGAAGTTCATTCCACACCCTGTCTAAAAAAATTTGTCCCTCATGTCTTTTTAAAATCTCTCTCCTCTCACCTTAAAAATGTGCCCTCTAGTATTGAAATACCCCAACCTAGAGATAAGACAACTACCATTAACTCTATCTGTACCCCTCATTATTTTGTAAACTTCTATAAGGTCACCCCTCAACCTGCTACACTCTTTCTCAGCCTATCCAGCCTATTTTTAGAACTCAAACCTGCCATTCCTGGCAACATCTTGGTAAGTCTTTTCTGAACCCTTCCCAACTTTATAAATCCTTCCTGTAGCAGGGTGACTAGAACTGCACATGGTACTCCAGAAGAGGACTCACCAACATCCTGTACAACCTCAACTGGACATCCCAACTCCTATACTCAAAAAAGGTCTGAGCAGTGAAGGCAAGCATGCTAAACACCTTCTTAACCACCCCGTCTACCTGTGATGCAAATTTCAAAGAATTATGCACCTGAACCACCAGGACTCTGTTCTGGAACACTACCTAGTGAGCTCCCTTCTGTAATATGTTCCATTATATATTAAGAAATTCTGATATTCAGTACATGCTATGTAGATGAATTAATTATATATAAACACTGTACAAATGCATTTAATTACTTAAGCTATTTTCTACAAATACGCTCTGCATTTTATTATTATAACTAGTGTGTACGTACGATCCTGCTGCAGATATGCCAGGTTTGAACGTGGAGCTCCTGGTCGACCACTATACATAGGGTATATAGTTATCTTGTAGCGCTTGAATGGCATTATATTATCTGTAGAAGCAATAAATGAAATTCAATTGGAATTTGTACAATTTGAACGACTTTATAGCTATTCCTCATTTAGCACTCCTAGCTGGTTTCTAAAAATAAATCTTGTCGTTAAGTCTTTCCTGTGAAAAAGCAAGTAACCTTACATTTCTGACCTGTATTTTTTTCTTTACAAACCTAATGGCTGCTTTGATCAGCAACTGTGATTGGATGTACTAGGATTAATTCTATGTTTCTGTCCAAGTACCATTACTCCTACCACATGTTTATGAAATCCAGTAAAATAAGTACATCCTCCGAGCGCTTTCTTTTTTTTTTTAAAAAAAAGAAAGGATAAACTTAGTAAGTGCATTATGTAGAGTTTTCTAACCATTTTAAAATTCTAGCTGGACAATTATATATCATTTGTACTTAAATTTCCAATAAGCTCCTCTCAACCAGGAAGATTACAAACCAGAAGCACAAATGTTGAAAATCACTCCCATGTTCTGGCACAAAATCATGGGACAAAAATCAAAATAACTTACAGGCAATCAAACTACACCCTTTGTTCGACAAATATTGATAGAAATGACAGAAATATGCACCTTTTAAAAAAACCTTGCTTGCAGCTTTTTGCGCAGTTTGCCAGTAAAGGGGTTCAGAGCATGAATCTTTGATGGACTCTTCACACCATTCTATCACGTAGCCACTCACTGCAGAGCCAGGCGACTTCCACTCCACCATCAACTGACCATCTTGAGGGTAGGTACTGACATTTTGTACAGGCAGAAATGCTGAAACAGAATAAACACATCTTGCATTGAGAGGAACAATTGCTCCCTTGAATTGAAAGCCAATTTTAAAGCTCTGTTATGGCAATTTTCCTGATTGTAAATCATACATACTTCTGTTAATCTTGACTCACCCATAACATCTCAAAGTCAGAACCCAACTTTTGGGTTCAAGCTCTACTTCAGAGATTGGAATAAATATTCAAGGCTGACACCTGGGACTTACATAACTTACACTTGACTTTTCTTGATTGCATTCAGTGGCATATCAGGGAACAATTTCCCAGTTTTTTCCCCCCGAATTGACCCAATATTTCTTCCTCTCATTTGAAATTTGTAATTACGGTCATCTTGAAACTACAGCTAGATCAAATAATGAATAGTTTTCAAAATTCTTTTGTGATGTGTGTCGCTGCAGGACCAGCATTTCTTGCCCTTGAAAAGATGAAAATGAGCTGCGTGCTTGAATCACTGCATTTCACAGGATACCTGGTCATTGCGAGAGCCCTCCTCACTTCAAAGAATGAAAGTCCAACATGTCCCAACCTCCTTTTCCCCCCTAACTCCACCCACTTCCTCCAAGTGAAAACTGTTGCCACGAAATGTTTTAATGACACCAGCCTTTGGATTCTCTTCTAAAAGTCTTACCACACCACAGGGCTACTCTCTCATTAGGGAGGGGACAAGGGGGAGACACACAACTGGTGGTGGTTTAACCCAAGAATCAACATGCCTCAGATGAGGAGAGAGAGGGGTTGAGAAAAAGGGTGCTTCATGGTAACCTCAGTCAGTGCAGTAACTGAACCCATGCTCTTGGCATCACTCTAAAATCGCCATTCAACCAACTGAGCTATCTCATCCCCTATTCCTGTTGCACATTCCACGAAAGCAACCAGTTGAATACATTTAGTTGCAAGAAGGGCAAAGTATCTTGGAATTTGACTCAAGTGCCTTCACTATCAGGGAACAAGATTTCGTACAGCTTGAACGTCTTGGAAGATTTTCCCAGTTCTGGTTAGTATTCCTCAGGAGATCTAGTGGGTGATAATTTCTCAGCAGTACAAATATGTAGAAGGAATGGATTTGAAAGAATGAATGGTCTATTTTCACATACTATTTTGTATTATATTAAAAGTCTTACCTGATTCTGTTACTGCTGGCAGTATTAAAATTTCATTAGGAGAGTCACCAGCTGAGTTGCTGGCACTAAGTGTGATTTCATACTCCCCGTCAGAAAGGGTAATATTGTATTCTAGTTTTTTTGTTTCAATCTTTTTGATGTTCATGGAACTTTTTTTCTTAATTGTCATTTTGTACTTCAGGATAATCCCATTAGCATCTGACATTTCTAGTTCCTGCAATTTGAAAAATAAAGTTTAAAATCCTTCTAAACTATGTGGAAACTGAGGACTGCACAAACCGATTTTTACAGATATATTTGTACAAAAGGCCAGACTAAAAAGATATAAACATCAACTTTGGCACAATTTAGCTGATATCAAATCACTTACAATGAATAAATGCAGTCTTTCTTTTCTTTTGTTTGCATTTTTAAGGCTTCAAATGTGTGCCTTTTCAGAAGAGTGATTTTTAAAAGAAAGACTCACAGTCAGCTAATTTAATTCATAGCAATTTAATAGTAAAATATAATCCAAACAAAACATTCTGAAGTGTAACATTACTTTTTGAGCAAGAATTTCTTCATGTCCTTCCCTGCATGTTGGAAAGTGATCTCGTTCCAAACATCTCCCACCCAAGAAAGTACATTCCACGTTCCACAAGAATAACAGAATCTGTTGAATCTGCTAGATCAGGTAAAATAACATTGTCTCTTCAAATGACATACACCTGAAGAGAGCCATAGCTATTAAACTGCATTAGATTACCTCCTAGTTTTAGATACTATTCCTGGTACACCACTGATGCTTAACATTGTCCTGTAATTTGATCTCATCTCACCTAAGAACTTTAATATTGTTGCAGAAACCAGTACAGAAGCCTTCCCCACTTTTAGCCACTGCCGGCTTGCTATAGAACAGACCAATCCCATTCCACTGTTCATTATTTCCCTCAAATGAAATCATTCATTGTCTCAGTTTCTATCATTCTTGTCGATATTGAAATTTCAGGCTGTTATCACTCACTGCATATTCTTCCATACGTGCCTTCCTGCATCACTTGCCCATAACACTTACTCCATGGACCTTAAGCCATCATGTACCATCAGCTATTTGCCACAGCTTTTCTAACCTGACAATGTAGCTAATATCTGAATTCTGGAACAATTTTCCTCCATGTGCCCTCATGAATCCTTATCCTTCCTAAACTGTGGGGATTACAACTGGATGCATTTCAGCACTTGTGGTCTAACCAGATTCACCACAACTTCTATAAACTGAAAAACTGTGGATGTTGTAAATCAGGAACAAAATCAGAAGTTGCTGGAAAAGCTCAGGAGGTCTGGCAGCATCTGTGAAGAAAAATCAGCGTTAACGTTTCAGGTCTAGTGACCCTTTCTCAGAAATGGTTCACTCCGGTTTTTCTTCACAGATGCTGCCAGACCTAATGAACTTTTCCAGCAACTTGTTTTTGTTCACCATAACTTCTACTTTTGTACTCAGTATCTCTATTTATGAAGCACAATATTCCAAAATGATTTGCTAATTGCTCTCAACATTTCCTGCCTCAAGGTTGCTTTGTCTCTGACAACTATAGAGCAGTGTCATTAAGCTTTTATTGCCTCTGTCACCCTCTGCCAAAATATAACCTCACACAGTCCTTATTAAATTCCATTTTCCACCTGTCTAACTATTCTGCAAGCACATCCATTGAGCTGCTGCCTATTGCATTCAGTTGATATCATCCTTAATGTCAGCTACACCACCAGGTTTGGCATCATTATCAAAATGTAGCAAATTTTACCCTCTATTCTAATGTCCAAATTATTTGCACATTTAAAAAAAGCAACAATCCAAGCACTGCACCTTGGGAACCATCACTCTCCTCCAGTCTGAAAAACTTAAGGAAATGCAGTTTATTAATTAACTGATTGAATAAGAAGAGGTAGGTATTTGTGCCACAACAGAAAAATCTCAAATTCCATTCCGTTTCACGAGGTTTTGGAATTAATCCTTTTAAATCACAAAAAAAAATTTAGCAATATTTATTTTTATAATCTTAATCTCAGAGGACAAGTGGTCCCTGTATAATTCACTAAGACAGAAAAATTAGAAATAAAATGTATGACAGCTGAAATCTAATTACATAGCAACTTAATTTTTGCAACATTGATATACACAACCATGACTAAATCACCAGAGTACAATATATAAAAAGTAATGTTTTATGTGCTGTACAACCATTGGCCAATCTTAAAATGTGTCTTTCAGTCAAAGGCATTATATGGATAATGTTGTGAAATTGGGTAGAGTACTTGTGGATTGGGAGGCAAGAAGTTAGAATTTGACATTTGTAAAATGCTAGGGATGAAAGCATTGCGTGGTCCCTTTAAAAGATTGTGTTTTTTCTATGCTTAGAGATTTAAAAAGAATGTTTGTGAGCGCAGCTTGAAAGTTTGCAAGTACATAGAGAGCACCTGAATTGAAACATTTGCATCAAAAGGCCTTACAGTTAGCAGACCAAACAGTAGTTTATACCAAGACAACAGGGTTTTGAATTTAGCCAATCAATTTGAACCAGGCACTTAAATACCAAATACTAATTCAATTTAAAATTTGATGGTTTTGACAACATAGGACCAATTCTATTGAATGAAATTGATATGTCATCAAGAACATAAAAGAAGGGGGCAGTTGGATAAAGACAGGAAAGCTAACTGCCATCTACCAGATTTAACAGTCATCAGCTCTCAAGAGAATCACTGGCTCTCACAGACCCCTACATGTCTTACAGAAAGCACCATCTACAGAACAAAAGGTAACCATGGCACAACTAGTAAACATTCCTGACAGAAGAATCAATGGAGAAGGCCCTCCTGATAGAACGATTGACTGAGAGGGCAAACAGCATTCCAGAAGACACATAGCTTGGCTGTAATTTCAGAAGACTAAATTCTATTTTCTTTAATAGAAGTGGGACGTGTATTTATTGGATCAGCATTCCATTAGAATGTTGTTTTAGTCGGGAATAGTTAGTAGTTAGAAGGAGTTTATTCGGTTTGTTAATAGTTTAGTTAATTTGTTCACTGTTAGAGTTAGATAAATAAATTGCTACTTGCTGACTATAAAGTGAAAGAGTGTCAGGGATTTATTTTGTTTAACGACTAAAAGTTGCAGTAAGGCAGGTTACACCACTTTTCACATTCCTCTTACAGATTATGGGGCGAGGTGCTCCTCTTTAGGTATTTCAGTTTTAGTTCTGAGAGGCGGGTCAACCTCTACTTTATAACAATAAATACTTCAATAGAGTGCTGTTTTACAGAGTGCAGGACCTGCAGGCAAGGGTAACAGAGGGTCAGAAGCAAGGGTAGGGTTATTGCTCAGTTGCCATGCCCCTGCACTAGTTCCATTCTCTTAACTGTGCACACATTAGCATGGATTGTCAGACTCACCCATCCCCTACACAACCAAAGACCTGCAATATGAAATCAGCTGGATAGACCCACTCTTTCCACCTGCACCTGAAATAATTGTTGCCCTATAAAGGTTAAGGTCCTGAAAATAATTATCAATTAACCTTTTAAGGGTTTTTATTGGCTACACACAAGGCGACAGAGTTTGGGCCTGCCCAGACCTTAATATGGACAACCATGGAAAGGTATCTTGTTACTTGTCGGTTACCATCCACAACATTAAGTTCCCTTCCTGCCTCCAGGTCTGCTGTCTCTGGCCCTCAAAAGATTCATGTTTAGGTTAATTGAATTTGCTCCTGAATTCTTATTTAACTGGCCATAGCTTGAATTCCAAGACCTGTTGTTATGCAACACCAAGTTCCACTTGTTCTCCAAACATAAAAGCAAAATACAATAAGTGATATAAATTGAAAACCAGAATTACTGCCGAGATAGATGATTCCCCTACTGAACAGGAATCCAAGGGTTATGGGGAAAGACGGATGTGAGAGCATCAGATCAGCCATAAACCTATTAAATGCTAGAGAAAGTTTGGGAGGCTGAATGGCCGACTCCTGTCTCTATTTCTTACGGTCTTATAACAGAGAAAGAGGGCAGGAAAAACTCAGATCAGGCACAGTTTGCAAAGAAACATACTTAATCTTTAAAAGGTTGATGATCTGTCATGACAACTGAAGAAGAGATTCAAGGGTGTTTTTTTTTAAGGCATTGGCAAAGGGAAGGGCAGGAATAACAAAGAAGATAGGGTGACAGCCAAGGAAGATCAAATAACCAAAAAGTTTATGATGCAACAGGCAACATCAGCATCCAAAATGAGGCACGTATTGGAATATTACTTGGTTCTTATTCTGCCTGTCCTCTGTTGAAGTATTAGATATATCAGAATGGTCCAATTTGCAGCACCATTTAATCCTAAATGGATATTGAATAGAACACTGAACAAGCTAGGAATGAGACAGTCACGTTCACAAATAAAACATCAGCCAATTTGGTTTAAAGGAATATTTCCTCTATGTTTGTCATTAGGTACTTGTAGACTTAAGGCATACGTCTCAACATAGAAAATAAATCAGAAGACAAAAGTTACCTTCCACATGATACAGATCGTTCTCTTTGAAGAATCCAGATTTTCTATTGTTCTCCAAATGGGTGGACCTCGTAATGGCTCTAGTAATAAAAAATGTTGGCGATAAATCTTTTATGCAATGAAAATAAACAGGGAATAATTCAACACTGTATTTAAAAGTATCATTGTACAAATGTACTTCTTGAGCATCATGGCTTCATGTCAACAGTTTAACTAATCTACTGGAGTTCTTTGAGAAAGTAACATGTGCTTTGGTACAGGGGAACCAGTGTATGTTGAGTACAGACTTTCAAAAGGCATTGGATAAAGTGCCACATCAAATGTTACTGCAGAAAATAAAAGCTCATGATTTTGGGGCTAGCATATTGGCACACGTAGAAGTTTGGTGTGCTAACACTAAGCAGAGGTAGGCATAAATGGGTGTTTTCCTGGTTGGCAAGATGCAACATGTGTTGTCACAGGGATTGGCACTGGAATCTCAACTGTTCACCATTTGTATAAATAATTTGGATGAAGGGATGGAGGGTATGGTCACCAAATTTTTTTGATGACACAAAGCTAAGTAGAAAAGTAAATTATGAAGTTGACAAAAAGGAGGCTAAAAAGGGCTATTGTTATCCACTCACTTTAACTGTCAAGCAAATAGAAATACAATGTAGAAACTGTGAAATTGTACGGATGAATAGAATGTGAAATCGTACCAGTGTGGATGACAAAGAACTTGGGCAGGAAGGAAGATTTCGTTCAGCAGATGTATACAAGGCTGAAAAAAAACATTGTGCAGGAGGCTTTAGATTTCCGAGGCAGTGGGAAATGGGCAAGCTAGTCGGACTACACTTGAACAGAGCTGGTCCCAAGTATCTTGGAGCACATTTTGCTAGTGCTCGTGGGAAGACTTCAAAATAATTTGGCAGGACATTGGGAACCAAAGAAGAATATTAGAGAGGGATACCAGGGTGCACAAAATACTTGGAGAGCCGGATAGCACCAGCATAGAGACTAGGAAGTTCATAGGTGAAGTCTCAGTAAAAAGGAGAAAGTAACAAGTCCAAGTCTGGGTTACTGTGCATGTATATGAATGCACGGAATACCGCAAATAAGATTGGGAAGTTGCACATGCAAATTGACTTGTGAAAATACAATGTTGTGATGACAGCGACCTATTCAAAGTCTCAAGAGGGTTGGGTATTAAATATTCCTTGGTACAAGGGGTTCAGAAATGGTAGAATACGTAATTATGAGAGGTGTTGGATCAAAAATACAAAATCAAGAGCCAAGAGGAATACAGAAGACTAAAAGGATTAGGGTCAAATAAGGTCACAATGTGGATTTATGCATGGAGGCAAGAGGCGTGGCTGAGGCGATAATACTTTGCAGTGGTTTTTAAATCAAGGGGTTCGATACTACCCAGGCTATGGTGATAGAGGAAAGCTCTGCCATTAGAAAGGTTCAACATCGATAAAGGAGGAAGTATTAGATAGGCAATCGATACCTAAAACTGACAACTCACTAGGAACACAAACACATCCAAGGATATTGAAGGAATACAATGTGTGAAAAATTAGAAAGAGTGAAACATCTAGGGGCACTAGCCATAATGTAAGAATCTTCTTTAGATTCAGAGGAGGTTCTAGCAAACTGGAGGAATGCAAACATGTCCTTGTTCAAAACAGGTTGTAAGGATAAGCCAGCAATTACAGATCAAGTCAGTTTAACTTCAGTGGTGGGGAGGCCTATAGAGAAAGAATTCAGATAAGAATTAGTGGCCACATGGCGGGGGGGGCGGGGGCGGGGGGGGGAGGAAAAAGTGTTTAGGAATTGCCAACATGCATTTCTAAAGGGAAAGTTGCTTTTGACTAACTGGTTGCTTTCTGAAGAGGTACAAGCATATGAGCAAGGAGCAATAGTGGGGCACTTGAACCTTACAGGCTGCTTTAAGATCATGGCTGACTTGACTTTAACCTCAACTCTACATTTCTGCACAGCCAGAGCCTGATAATCTTTCATCCCCTTGGTAATCAAGAATCTATCTACCTCTACCTTAAAAATATTTAAAGTTTCTGTATCCACTGCCTTTTAAAGGAAGTGAATTTCACAGATTACACAAACCATGGATGTAGTTCCTAAAGTTTACAAGATTAAGCAATCATTTGATTGAAGTTTTGTATGAAATTAAGGGGAACTGAGATAAATGGAAAACATCTCCACTGGTTGGGACATAACCTAAATGATTTCAGCCAGACCTCTCAGGTGTGAAATTAACAAAAAGTGTATAAAGCAAGGGCTGCAGACATGTGCAACTCTTGTTCCACAAACTCCAAGTGATGGCAGATCAATCTGGAAATTAAGTGACATCAGTTGCATCTTGTTCTAATGATGCAGTGCCAGAAGACTTCTTTTAAAATAAAATAGTTCAAGGCATAAGCACATTGCTGAAAAGACCATAGAGTTTGCTCTTCCTAAATGCTTGGTAAGGTTGTGGTGAGCCTCCATCTTGAACTGCATCAGTCCTTGCAACTTGGTACACCAGAGTGCAATTAATGAGGGCGTTCAAGGAATTTGACCTCATGACAGTTAAGGAGTGGCAATATATTTCCAAGTCCGGATGCTTGTGACTTTTTGAAGGGAGAGGCACTGCAGGTGGTGGTTTTCCCATGCATCTGTTACCATTGGAAGGACAAGGGCTGAGTTTGAGGATTAGAAAGACATTGTTGAAGGGGAGTTGCTGCTGTATATCTTATACATGGAAGGGTGGCTCAGTGGTTAGCACTGCTGCCTCACAGCGCCAGGGACCCGGGTTCGATTCCACCCTTTGTGCAAACTCCATGCAGACAATCACCTGCTCCCCAAGTGTATGTGGGTTTTATCTCAGTTCAAAAACATGCAGATCAGGTGGATTAGCCATGGGAAATGCAGAGGGTGGGTCTGGGTGGGATGGGCCGAATGGCCTGCTTCTGCACTGTAGGGATCTTATGTTTCTAATGATTCTATACCTCTGTGCACTAGTAATGGAGGAAATGAATGGTCATAGTGTTGGATACAACAGCCCCAGAAGTCTCATCACTCTAAAGTATCTTAAGTGAATTCCTTTGGCAGATTTTAATTAAAACAGACAGAGGAAATGGCATTTCCATTTCTTTATTCTACATACTGGCTTCAGGTGTTTTTCCAATTTTCTCCAAACTCCAGTCACTCCAGTATCCTGTCTCATCATTTCTCTTGCAGCGAATTGTGAAAGCGTACTCAGTGAAAGGTTTCAGTTCTTGAATCGAAAAAGATTCTTTTCGAGTGTCTGTATCCTCAGGAGGAACCTGTCAAGAAAATAATTGCAAAAAAAAAGTTATCATATATTCATTGTGTGCTATAGTCATTAAGAAATAAATTAATCATTAGCAAATTCTCAGTCATTTACATGTGCATTTCAGAAACAGCCAATAACTTCAGTATCACAGATGTGACGGAAGAAAGCAGAGACCAAAAAATGACAATGCTTACTTAGCAATAGACCAAACATCAAAAGTAGGATTACATTGATCTCAATACCTAGTTAAAAAATGTAACGGTTAACAGGCAGAGAATAGGTATCTGCTGTGATTAAGCTGATTCATGCAAATAGATGCTTTATTAAACCATATGATTGGAACTAAACTGAATGAGTGTATTTAATTATGGAAGTATATTATTTAAAGTTTTAGAAAATTAAAAAAAACCAACTATTTCTTGTACTTGCTAGTTGTTCTCAGAAAGCAAAGTGGAGACCAGAGTTTAAGTAACAGCAAATTCTGTTCTTGAATAATTTTACTTGTTCTTTAGCGGCAAATTTTACAAGCTATCTTCTACATGTGTAACAAACATGTTCAGGTTTCTCTACCATGGCTACAATTTACCTGCATCCATTTCTGAGAGCCAACAATTTTATATCGTAGGATATACTTGAGTTTATATGTAGCTGGAACAGATGGTTTTTCCCACTTCACAGACAAGACTGTGCTCATGTTTTTAATTTGTTGTACTGAAGTGATCACTGGAGGATCAGGTTTTACTGAAACACAAGAGAAATTAATTTAATATGGACAGATAACTGTAAAACCAGATTTGGAGACACTAGCAAAATCATGCACAGACAGGAAAATAGTAAGTATCATGCAATCCTTATTCCAGGTTCTCCATGATCGTACAATCCTGCGGAACTCGAGTTAATTATTCATGCTGTTGGCTGGAGGTCAGGTTAGCTTCTAAAAATAGACAGAGCTAAAATTCTTTTTTTTAATGACAGTTTTATAAGAATTGACATAGCAGTCAAAATGTAAACTAATGTGTCTTAATTATATCTGCCAATGAATATACAGTTTGCACTTTGTAGTGAACTGCAATCTTTCTGTTAACTGACGTTCAACTAATGTTCATTCTGGATGTTGGCGTATAGGAGGTTATCGAAGTCTTTGATGTAACTGTTTGATTCTTGAATAATACAAACCCGCTTTAATCTGTGGAATCTGCAGCTTCACTTTTTCAGTTAAAAAGTTTGAATTTTGGATTTTACATTTTTTAATAAAAACAAGTTACTGGTATATACTGAGATCGTAACATTGGGTAAGAACTTTAGGGGTTTTGGAAAACTAAACATTGGCAGCCCAGCGCAATGATCAAAAGTTATGGGATTTCTATCAATTCTAGAAAAGAAAAATGAACTACAGATTTATGAAACAGATAGTCATTAAATTTGCCTGTTACACAACAAATAATTGTTGGTACAAAAACAAACAAAGTTGCTGGAAAAGCTCAGCAGGTCTGGCAGCATCTGTGAAGGAAAAAAACAGAGTTAACGTTTTGGGTCCGGTGACCCTTCCTCAGAACTAAAAACTTAAACTAAAAAATTCTAGAGGACCCGAAACATTAACTATCTTTTCCTTCACAGATGCTACCAGACCTGCTGAACTTTTCCAGCAACTTTGTTTTTGTTCCTGATTTACAGCATCCACAGTTCTTTTGGTTTTTAAATAATTACTGGTGTTCCAATTAAACGCTACAAAAGGAATCACAAACGGTCACACTGCTAGCCTCCCACCATTCCAAGTTCACAAACATCGTTCTACAGATGTTATACTAGATGTTGCCAATACATAGACTTAAAAATACATAAAATAAACTAAATACACTTAAGTGATAAAGTGTAAAAAAATTTTGATCTTGTTATACATTTCCACTATATATTCTTAACACTATTATGACATCTATTCGTACATTCATGTGTAGCGTAGGAAAAGCCAAACTGTTGAAAATCTGAAATAAAAACAAATAATGCAGACCAGGCAGCATTTGTGGGGGAAACAAATGAATGAATGTTTGGAATAAGGACCTCTCAAAACCAGTATGGAAAAATAGATAAGACGATGTATTTTGATAAAGTCAGTCCTTGACCATCATTTAATTTCAACACAGGAAACATTGTGTATAGATTGATTTCCTTTGTGCAAGTATTGATTTATTTTGCTCATTAAGTTTTTTCAAGAGTACAAAGATGCATACTCACTAACATCGACCGGATCCAGTTGTATTGAATCAGATGTTGCATTACCCAAGTCATTCTTCACCTCCACCCAGATCGTATTGAAAACAAAATAATGGATATTTGGAAATAAAATTGCATAAGAGTTGTTCACATCATTTGGCAGTTGGTATGATTTTAAATTGTCAGGTGCAATTCTGAAAAATACAAACATTACGATGTTTCAACACTTAATTGTATGTAAAATATTATATTCAATAAAGTTTGCTGCAAATGGCCATGGCCTGCAGGTATATCTTTCACTGTATACTTAAGGCACCAGAGGCTATAATTCACATTTCATTCTATTGTAAATGCTTCCCTTTATGAAACAACACTTTGAATATACGCAGTATTTTTAATGTAGTAAAATATCCAAAAGCACAACTTAAAAAACAAAATTCAACATCAGCATTAGGACAGATGACAAAAAGCTTCGTTTTACAGAGGATGTTAAAAATGAAGAAAACACAGGTTAGGGGAGGCATTCAAGAGTCGGCGCCTGAACACCTGCCAGAATATCTGTTACTTGTGAATCAATTAGGACGTGCATCAAGCTAGAATTAGAGGAGTGTAGAAATCTTGAGAATCTGTAGGACTGGAGAAGGTTAACATAAACAGTGAGGCACAAGATCCTGGAATGATTTGGTGAAAAGGATGAACATTTTAAAATTGAGGAACTGCTAGTCCAGGAGTCATCAAGTCAAGAAATACAAGGCTGACTGATGATCAATACCTGGTGAGAGACAGGATTTGGGAAAAATATGGCCATTGTATTGCATGAGCTCAACTTTCTGTAGAGTCCAAGATGGGAGGTAAACCAAGCATGGTCAAGAGACAACAAAAAAAAAAGTGAAAGCACCAGCAGCAGATGAGCCAAGGTCTGGTCAGAATTTGGCAACGTCATGGAGATGGAAGCAGGGAAGACATCACATATATGGCTGAAAGCTCATCTCAGATCAAATAGCAAATTAAAACTAGAGATCCATACATTTCAAAACATTAAAGATGATTGATTCCAATTGGATGTCAAGTGTAATATTTTCTGTGGATTTAATCAAAAAAAAAACAAAACTGGCCAGCTAAACTAAATTCTAGAAGAATGAAAACTTAAGTCATAATATCCAAAAACTTAAAAAGAAACTTTAACTGGGAACTTGCTTCATGCTTAAAAACTGAAGATATAAAAGATAAAGGAAAAATCAGCTTTAGCTTGCAAAAAGAATACCAAACATCTTGTTTGACCAAGCAAATGCACACTTACGATAATTTAAACTGGTAGCTGGTTGGCAAGTATGTGCTGTTTCCTGGATTCCAGGAGCAAGTCATATTTTTCCTATGATATGTAATACACGACAAGTTTTTTGGCTTTTCTGGTGGCACTAAAAGAAACAAAATTCACAAAAATGCATTACATAACGATCAGTAACATCAGTTTAGTACTTTAAACAATTTAGCATTTATTATGTATCAAGAGCATTTGGGTCTGCTGGATACACACCTAAGTAGTTAGGACAACCAAAAGGCCATTCAGCCCATTGCACCTGCCTGCCATTTTAGATCATAGCGCAGGAAAATAGCATTGAACAGATAATCAGTTATCTCCACTTTTCTTAATGTCATTAGTTTCCTGACTGAGCTCCCATATCCCTCTGAGGTTGAGAAATCTAAAGATTGACCTTTCTCTGATTTAATAGTGAGATGAAGAGGAATTTGTTCAATGGCTTTCCATTAATATCATGTCCTCTGGTTCTACAGTCACTAGCCAGGGACAATATCCGATCTATATCCACCCCACCACAGTCTGTAAGAATTTCATAAAAGTTTCAATGATATCACCCTCTAAATGCGAAAGAATACAGATTTCACTATTCCAGTTATTAGTCTCGTGTATCTTTGTTGAACTCTTTTGCAAGTACATTCTTCCTTAGTTAAGGAGACTGAAACTATACACAATACTGCAGGTGAGGTATCATCAAGGGTCTACATAATGCAGCAAGACACCTTTAAATCTGTAATCAAAATCCCTTGAAATGAATGCCACTTTGCTTCCTAATTGTTTGCTACATGTACATGCTAGCTTATAGTGTAAATTGGACAAGGACACCCACATCACTTTGCATTTCCCAAACTTTCACCATTTAATAGATATTCTGCCTTTTCCGATTTTCCTACCAAAATAAATACTTGACAGTTATTCAGAGCTGGATGAGGACTCAGATGAATTTTCATTTCACATTGCTAATAGTAGTGAAACTTGTATATTTGATTTAATTAATCCAGATAACCATATCAAAGAACAAATCTGGATGTGTGCAAAATGATAACGTTTGGCTATATAACTAACAGAACTTCATTGCAATTCATTGCACTTTAAATATTTAGACTCTTATAAAAGATGCAACAAATATCTATATAAACTTAGTTTTTTCTTCTTCCTAACCCTCCAGGTCCTCAAAATTTAACCAAGGATAAATGAGTGAAAAAATAAAATAACAAAATGGAACAGTTAGTCTGTTAGATATTGCTGGGCTTCAAATGGTGAACATGGCTCTCACTCTGTAGTTTGATGCCATCCGTCCACTTTATTATTTAAAATTTAAATAAAAATAGGTTTTGCATTCATGAAACGTGGTCAAAAGATTTCAATACATTCATAATTGGAATAAGTACATTTATAATAGAGATAGTTTACACTAAATTTACTAGAATGATACCATGAATAAAGGATTTTAGCTACAAGGGAAGATTAGAGAAATTGGGCTCATTCTTCTTGGAGCAGAGAAGATCAAAAGGTGACCTTATTGACATGTTCCAAACAATGAACAGTTTTGACAGGTAAAGAAGGATATTTTGTTTCCACTAGTTGGTTATATCAGTAATTAGGATCACAATTTCAAAATTGTCAGGAGTGACGAGGAGAAATTTCTTTACTTAGAGAATTGTTAGGATTTGGAATACACTACTTGGGAGTGGTGGAGTTGGATTCTACAGGAGGTTTCAAAAGACAGCTGGATATATATTTGAACGTGGTGAAGTTAGACGGCCTTGGAGATATGGCTGGAGAGCGGGACTAGTTAGGCAGCTTTTATGGGAGCTGGGACAGACATGATAGATCAAGTGGCCTCCTTCTGTACTGTAAAATTCTAAGATTCTATAATGCTTTTATCAGTTTTTTCTCATCCCTATCCACCACCCACAGCCATGCTTTTAAAAACAGCAATATATAGTTATTCCAAGCTAGCAAATAATTAAACAGCTAACTAATGCTGGTATGTGTTCATTTGGGGCAGAAACAATATTTTTGGAACTAGCCCACTGAACTGTGACTGTTGTACGGATTTAAAGAAGTCAATTTGCTGAGTCATTTTTCTAAAGAGGGAACAGATTTCTTCAAAAGCTTTAGGAATGCAGAAGGCAACCATGGATAATTTGTGAACATGAAGCAAAAACAGGAAGCTCTTCCCTTGATGACAAAACCTCAAAAATATCTTGCTAGGAAATATCCCTGGCAGCACATGGATAAAATGAAGCATAGTCACTGAATTTGCTTTTGGGTGCAAGAAACATTTTGCATATTTGAAAGCTTAGGCAGAGGAAAGAAAGTGAAAAGAGAGTGGTGATGAAATAGTTTTCTTTCCTTGCTGCTCTTAAATTTAAATCGGAGGTAATAGAGTAGGTCAAAATGTTCTTATTCAAATAAATTGGATCTTGGTGATTGGTTCAGAGTACTTCCTTGAGATGCAAGATTAAAAACTCCAGCCTCCCAGATTGCCTTGATCCACTACAATTCACTGACTGTTGCAATACGTCCATGGCAGACACCAGCTCCCTTGCCATACACTCATCCCTAGAACATCTGAATAACAAAGACACCAGAGACAGTAAGAACTGCAGATGCTGGAGACAGAGATAACACAGTGTCGAACTGGAGGGACACAGCAGGTCAAGCAGCAGAGGAGTAAGAAAGTTGATGTTTCAGGTTGGGGCTTTTCTTCAGAAATGGGGAGGGGGAAGGGAGCTCAAATAAATAGAGAGGGGGGTGGGGCTGGGGAAGGTAGATGGGATGGCGATAGGCGAGTGCAGGCAGGGAGCGATGGGGATTGGTCAGGGAGGTGAGGAGAGAAGAAGATGGACGGTTGTGTCAGGTCAAGGAGGCTGGGACAAGAGGGAGGGTTGGTCATGAGATGAGGCCGGGGGTGGGGAGATTTTGAAACTGGTAAAATCCACGTTTAGGCCATTGGGCTGTAGGCTGCTGAGGCAGAATACGAGCTGCTGCTCCTCCAGTTTGTAGGTGGCTTCATTGTGACACTGAAGGAGGCCCAGGATGGACATGTCACCCATGGAGTGGGAGTGGGAGTTAAAATGGTTGGGCGACCGGAAGGTGTTGTCGTTTGTCGCAAACAGAGTGCAGATGCTCTACAAAACTGTCTCCAAGCCTCTGTTTGGTCTCACCGATGTAGAGGAGGGCACATTGGGAGCAGCGGATATAGTAGACCAAAAGTTGACGGATGTGCAGGTGAACCCCTGTCTAATGTGGAAGGTTTGTTTTGTGCCTCAAAAAGGAGGTGAAGGAGGTGTAGGGGCAGGTGTAGCACTTCCTGCAGTTGCAGGAAGACACCCATATCTTTTACAAGATGGCTGTGGTAGCAGGGGAGGTGGTGTTTGGGTTCTGTGCCCGTATGCTCCCGCTCATGTGGCGAGCCACATTCTCCTTTTGTTTCTTCATTTCTCTTTTGTATCAAAGTTCACCTTTTCTTTTCTGCAGCTGTGGTGGAGGAAAGCAGTTGCGAGGGCCTGCTGCGACAGCATGGTGGATCTGGATATCTGTTCTCGTGGCCATAGTGGCAGTGACTTTATCGAAGCTTCATTGTCGATGAGTCTGGTCTGTTCCTCCTGGTGGTGATTTCAGCAGTGGCTACAGCAGAGGTGGCATGGTGGTTCCAGTTATTCCTCATGGTTAGAGTGGCAACATGGAGACTTTGGGCAGTGATTGAAGTGGTGACGGCTTCAGTGTCGGCGACTCGTTGGGTCCAGGCTATCCCTTCTTGCTATGGTGGTGATATGGCTTTGGTGCCATCTTTGGAAGTGGCAACATGGTTGGTCCAGTCCAGAAATCTTTACTTTGGCATCCACAGGGGTGGCGGTGTCCCCTAGGCACTCCATAAATCCAGATTGTCGTGGAGGGAACAAAAGATGAACTTCGTCCTAACTTTGTCTCAATTCCCTCTTTTTATAATTTCTGTAATTTAAAGTGGCACCGAGTTGTTGTGACTTACACACATCTCACTGCACTTTCATAAACATAAGAGACAACAAGTTGCTATTCTATTCCACATCAGAGCCCTATTTATTGACTTTCACTCCGCCTTCAAACACCATAATTCCAACCAAACGCATCTCCAAACTCCAAAACCGAGGACTCTGCTCACTCCTCTGCAACTTGATCCTTGACTTCCTGACTCACAGGCCTCAATCAGTAAGGATAGGTGACAACACCTGCTCTACAATAATCCCCAACATTGGTGCTCCCCAAGACTATGTACTCAGCCTCTTACTATACTCCTTATTCTCCTGTACGGCCAAATTCAGTTCTAACTTCACTTACAAATTTGCTGATGACTCCATTGTAGTGGGTCAGATCTCAAACAATGACAAAATGGAGTACAGGAAAGAGATAGACAGCTTAGTGGCGTGGTGTAAAGATAACAATCTCTTCTTCGATGTCAGCAAATGAAGGAACTAGTCATTGACTTCAGGAAAGCGAAGTAGAAGACATGACCCCATGTATCAATGGTGCCGAGGTGGAGATAAGCGAGAGCTTCAGATTTCTGGGAGTAAATATCACCAATCTGTCCTGGTCCATCCACACTGACACTACAGTAAAGAAAGCACACCAATGCCTCTGCTTCCTCTGAAGGCTGAGGAAATTCAGCATGACTCTTAGCAATTTTTATAGATGCACCATAGAAAGCATCCTATCCGGATGCATCACAGTTTGGAACGGCAACTGCTCTGCCCAAGATCGCAAGAAATTACAGTTGTGAACACAGCCCAGTTCATCATGAAATCCAGTCTTCCTTCCATTGATTCAGTCTATACTTCCGCTGCCTTGGGAAAGCGTCCAACAAAGACCCCTGTCACCCTGCTTATACTCTCGTCCATTCTCTTTCATTGGGCAGAAGATACAAACATTTGAAAACACGTAACAGATTCAAGAGCAGCTTCATCCCCATTGTTATCTGCCATATGAACAGGCCTTGCATATTAGAGTTGATCTTTCCCTGCACCTTCTCTGTAGCTGTAACACTATTCTGCATTCTGTTCTATTACCCTGATGTATTTATGTAAGGTGTAATTTATCTGGTTAGCACACAAAACAATACTTTTTACTACATCTCGGTACCTGTGACAATAATAAATCAGATCAAGAATTTCAACTTCAAACATTGTATGTGGTGCAAATGGATAGACTTCCTTCATGTATAGACTCTGGGATGGCTAGCAAATCCTGAAGTATCGATGGCATTGTTGCAACATAAATGGGGAAGGTCTTTATAAGCACAAAGTGGAAGAAAGAAAAAATATTCCAGCTCACCATCAAAAACAGAATGTGACTACACTACTTACAGATTACTGCTCAAAATTCATGGGTAATGTTGGCCCCAAATGTCAGCACAATTGGATTTTTTCAAACACAGTGGTGACCAAAAGGAGAAGAAGTCACCTCCATAAGCAGAATTACTGAGATGCTGCATCTCCAAACATTGCCTGTCATCCCATGCATTTGCTGCTCACTGAACACTAAGTAAATCAGCAGCAAAAGGAAGTAGGAATAACAGGAAAATGGACTATGTTTTAAATGGTAGAAAAATTGCAGCACGCTGCTGTGCAGAGGGACTTGGGTGTCCTTGTGCATGAATCGCTAAAAGTAGGATTGCAGGTGCAGCAGGTAATTAAAAAGGCAAATGGAATTTTGTCTGTCATTGCTAGAGGGATGGAGTTTAAAAACAGGGAGGCTATGCTGCAGCTGTACAGGGTCCTGGTGAGGCCACACCTGGAGTACTGTGTGCAGTTTTGGTCTCCTTACTTGAGAAGAGATATACTAGCACTGGAGGGGGTGCAGAGGAGATTCACTCGGTTGATTCCAGAGTTGAGAGGGTTGGATTATGAGGAGAGACTGAATAGACTGGGATTATACTCATTGGAATTCAGAAGAATGAGGGGTGATCTAGTAGAAACATAAGATTATGGAGGGAATGGATAAGGTAGAGGCAGGGAGGTTGTTTCCGCTAGCAGGTGAAACTAGCGCTAGAGGGCATCGCCTCAAACTAAAGGGAAGCAAATGTAGGACCGAGGTCAGGAGGAACGTCTTCACCCAAAGGGTTGTGAATCTGTGGAATTCCCGACCCAGTGAAGCGGTTGAAGCTACATCGCTGAATGTTTTTAAGGCAAGGCTAGATAAATTTTTCAACAGTAAAGGAATTAAGGGTTATGGTGAGTGGGCGGGTAAGTGGAGCTGAGTCTCAAAAAGATCAGCCAAGATCTCATTAAATGGCGGGGCAGGCTCAAGGGGCCAGATGGCCTACTCCTGCTCCTAGGTCTTATGTTCTAAAAACAGGGCAGAAGAACTCTGGATTTGCAGATACATAAAGGCAAATGACAACAGTGAGCAATCAGATGGGAATAAAGGTTGTGAATTGCCTGGGTGTGGGACAATAAGGCTGCAGAAGTTGGAAGTGGTGGAGGTGAGGTCTAGGAATGACCAGCTGCTAAGGGAATGGGGAGAAGAGTAGGATGTGTGCAGGTGCAAGGAACGGAGGAGAGTATTAATGGTAAGTTGGGGAGGGGGAGAAGAAGAGAGCATGCTGCAAGGACAGGGGCAGGGTTAAAATTTATCATGGGTAGGGAGGTGTTTGCTATGGCATGTCTGCTCGCACGTGTGCGAATGCGCCTTGGGTGGTGCAAGTGGTATAATGTAGGCTGCAAAGTCTGGGGGGGCACAGATCGGCTGCAAAACGGTGGGTGGGGACCAGCATTCTGCTAATTAATTTTTCATCTGCTCAGATCTCTGTGGTTCACATGCAGCAGCGACTTCCAGAAGTGGACTTCAATGCTGCACACAGCGTCAGCATGACAACTGCTGTACACCAACTCTCAGAACAACGGTGTAACTTCGACGGAACAGTGCTGGGGGATGTGATCCTGTAAAAACAGAGGTTAGGGATGAGGGTCCTGGAAAAGGAGGCCAGAGGAGCTGCAAAAAGGAAGAAAGCTTATATAAGAAGAACTGCAGGTCTTGTTTTTTCATTTTCCTACATACTAAGGGGGTAGCCATGGGCACCTGCATGGGCCCAAGCTATGCCTGCCTCTTCGTAGGATAAGTGGAACAGTCCCTCTTCCACTATTACACTTGCACTAAACCCCACCTCTTCCACTGCTATATTGATGACTGTATCAGGGCTGCCTCATGCTCCCATGAGGAGCTTGAACAGTTTATCAAGTTTACTAACACATTTCACCCGGCCAATCTCTGATACATCCCTTTCCTTCCTGGACCTCTCTGTATCCACCTCTGGTGACAGTCTCGAAACTGACATCTATTTCAAGCCCACTGACTCCCTCAGCTACCTGGACTACACCTCCTCTCACCCACCTTACTCTCACCCTACTCCCAATTCCCCTGCCTCTGCAGTGTCTGCTCCCAAGATGGGGCGTTCCACTACCATACATCCCAGATATCCTCCTATTTCAAGGACCGTACTGTTCCCCTCCGAAAATGCCCTCAACCAAATCTCTTGCATTTCCCGCACTTCTGCCTGCATATCCCCTATCCCCCAAAAAAAAACATATCACCCCACCAACCTCTGCATCCAACATATTATTCTCCGCAACCTACAATCTGACCCCACGAAGATATATTTCCCTCCGCACTCCTATCTGCCTTTCGTAGGGACCGCTCTCTCCGCGACCCCCTTGTCCGCTCCACACTCCCCACTAGCCCCACCATCCCCATCACCTTTCCCCGCAACCGCAGGAAGTGCTACACCTGCCCCTACATCTCACCCCTCAAATCCATTCAAGGCACAAAAATCTTCCACATTAGGCAGGGGTTCACCTGCACATCCGTCAACTTGGTCTACTGCTCCTCTACATCGGTGAGACCAAACGTAGACTTGGAGACCATTTTGTAGAGCATCTGTGTTCTATATGTGGCAAACACCACCACCTTCTGGTAGCCAACCATTTTAACTCCCCCTCCCACTCCCTGGGTGGCATTTATAGAATCCCTACAGTGTGGGAACAGGACCTTCGGCCCAACAAGTCCACACAGACCATTGGAGCATCCCACCCAGACCCAACCCCTTATAACCCACCTACACATCCCTGAACACTATGGGCAATTTAGCCTAGCTAATCCACCTGCACATCTTTGGACTGTGGGAGGAAACCCAAGCAGACACGGGAGGAACGTGCAAATTCCACACAGACAGTCGCCCGAGGTAGAATTGAACCCGGGTCCCTGGCGCTGAGAGGCAGCAGTGCTAACCACTGAGCCACCGTGCCACCCATCCGGTCACAATGACACCACCCACAAAACTGTAGGAGCAGCACCTCATATTCCACCTTGGGAGCCTACAGCCCAATGGCCTAAATGTAGATTTCACTAGTTTTAAAATCTCCCCACCTTCAGGCTCATCCCATATCCAACCCTCCCTCTCATCTCCACCTCCTTGACTTGACACAGCTGTCCGTCTTCTCTCCCACCTTATCCGCCCTTCCCATTCCACTGACCAATCGCCACCACTCCCTACCTGCATCCACCTACCTTCCCCAGCCCCACCCCTCCTCTCTCTATTTATTTCCGAGATCCCTTCCCCTTCCCCATTTCTGAAGAAAAGTCCTGACCCGAAACGTCAACTTTCCTGCTCCTGATGCTGCTTGGCCTGCTGTGCTTCTTCAGCTCCATACTGTGTTATGCCTATATAATATCTACTTCTGGATTATTATTGCTCTTAAATCTAAACAATTAGAAACAAATAGAATTCTTAAAGGGCTTGACAGGGTAAAAGCTGGGATAGTCAAGGACCAGACGGCATAGTCTCAAAATTAAAGGGCACCAAATCAAGACAGATAGGAGGTGGAGTTTCTTCGAGGGTTGAGTGTCTTTGGAACTCCTTGCCACAGAGAACTGTGGAGGCAGAGTCCTTGTGTACATTAAGACTGAGATAGATTCTTATCATTAAGAAAATCAAGGGTTATGGGGAAAGGGCAGGAAAGTGGATGTAAGGAGTGTCAAATCAGCCATGACCGTATTGAATGGTGGAGCAAGCTCAAGGGGCTGATCGATCTACTCATGTCCCTATTTCTTATGATTTTAAAGAAGATCAAATGGATTGATACAAGTTTTTCCTTTTTACACCCCTTGACCCTGGAAAAAATACTTACATCCTATTTTAATTTGTATACCGAAGACAGTAATTACTTGATCCTCATTGAGTTGCACATTGCAGGTCAGAAATGCATTCCCAACACTGGACATGTTCAGCGTTACATTAGATACCGTACTATTGACTGTGTGGTAGTTGTCTTCCGATACTCTGATTCCCTTCAAATTCCAGAATATTTGATTTGCATCAACCTTATTTTCTTTTATGAAGGAATCATTAAGAATGCAGGATGCTCTTAGCTGTGAACCGAGTGCTATTACTGGTGACTCAGGGATGATGTAGGCAGGTCTCTCAATGAAACTGTCCACTAGAGAAAGGAAATAAAATCATTTTAGCAATTAAGTGTAGATGTTTCAAAATATATAAATCTGTTAACAGCATTAACAGTGGATTAACTGCACTTGGTATAAACTGATTTTATTTTAAAAGACAAAATAAAGTGAAATCTGAGGGAGAATAATCTGCAAAGTGACATATCACAGCAAGACTAATTCATGGATTTTCAGTCTTTCATTTCATTTTTCTGATAATTTATTGGGTTGTACCTCAAAATAGAAGTAAATGCAGTACAAGAGGCAGAACGAGCACACTATTGTTTATGGTAGAAAATCAAAATCATTACCTTCCGAATAGTAAATAATCTGAACTAACCATTTTCAGTTTGGCATCTTTCACCAGACTTGAACTCATGCAGAGTGGTATTTGATATTTGAATAGCCTTTCATCTTTTCTAGGAGGTTAAAAACACAGAGGAAGAACGACCAAACTCAGGGAAGCTAGCACCACATGTCATGTGTGGATATGCACGGAAAAAAATGACCAAAGCTGCCTAAAATAATTGATTAATACAGGCTTCTGTCCTCTTTTCAAAGAAAGGCAGCAGGAAGGAGATGATAATTAAGACACAAAGGAGTGAACATATTGGCTATGTTCTTCCCCATTAACTGTACTAGCAGATTCAGGTTTGACATCACATTCAGACAATTGCAGCCCATTGTACAAACACATAGTAAACCTGAAGCAAATGCAGTTTTTTTTAAGCTGTTTCAGAAGAAGGATCACTCTACTCAAAATGTTAACTGATTTCTCTCCACACAGACCTGCTCAGCTTTTCTAGAAATTTGATTTTGTTGCAGCTTTTTAGCATTACGGTGAGCTTTAAAAAGGCCTACCATTTGGTAAAAATTCATTGTTGTACAATCAATAATCAAAATATTTTAATAATGGTAATGCAGCTGAGATATTGATGCCAACAGGGCTACCCCATGATCCACTGACGAGTCTCAGTTTTAACCATGTTTTTGACATGACAATGCTTCAGTTAACTGCAAATGAAAATCATGCACTTCAATATTTTTTTAAATTATCTTAATGCTCAAGTTTCCAATGTGATTCAATATCAAGGTTTTCGAAAGTCAATGTTTTAGATTTTCCCAGATTAGTGCAAACAAAGTACAAATTATTGCCCAAGTCAACTATCAAAGATGAGGATGGTAAACTGAAATACAATTCTTTACCTACCTGTCCTTAAACATACACTGACTTGTATGTAGAGATACACAGTCAACGTCGAGTAGCCCCGCATGGTTTTGACAGCACTGAAAAATAGGTAAAATAAAAGCAGATAGTTTAATTTCAAAATTGCCAAATTGCCTCAACGTTAATTTTTGATCCTGTACAAAATTTAATTGTCTTTACACAGAATAAAAATCAAATAGCAGCACAGGATTGCATTAGGTGATGTGCCATCTTGCTGGTCATAACTGCAATCCCCTTTCCAACTATAGCAGTATCTCCTATTGGCTCACTCCAGAGCAGCTTCAAAAGTTTTGGCAATATGCGACATTAAATTTGCGCTCTGAAGCCATAGCCATCAAAAGCGGAGCAACCACAATTCAGACTGCTCAAGATGTGCCAGAATTAGAGAAACACAAATATTTCAGGAAGGGTTATAGGGCCCGAGAAGAGCTAAGAGATTCAAAGTAGCTCTGGCATGGGAGAATTTATAACAAAGATGAGTATTTTAAAACAAACACACTGCTCTTCAGTCTGCAAGAATGACCCAGAGCTTTGCACTGCCTGTCATTTTATTTCTTTACCTTGCTTCTACTTTAGATTTTTCTGGTTCTTGGACTACTACAATGAATCTCAAACCAAGTGTGAGATATTCAAATAAAAGCAAAATATTGTAGATACTGAAAATAAAAGCCAAAAATTCTGGAGAAACTCAACCAGCATCTTATCCAGATGCTGCCAGACCTGCTGAGTTTTAGTATTTTCTGTGTCCATTTTGTAAATGTTCGAGATACTTTACAGTCTTCTGTATCCAACATTCAGTTCTTCAATTTTAGATTTCTATGCTGGTTTAGTCTTATTTCCTATTTCTTTCTTTTGCATTTGGACAGCATTTAATCTGGTGGGGGGCAATGTCCTCGTAGTATTACCTGAATTCCAGTTTTGAATCCTGCCAAGGCAGGTGGTGGAATTTGAACTTAATAAAAATCTGGAACGAAGAGTTTAATGACCACCATGAATCCATTGTTGATGGTCAAAAAATCCCATCTGGTTTACTAATGTCCTTTAGGGAGGGAAACTGCCATCCTTACCTGGTCTGACCTACATGTGACTCTAGACTCACAGTAATGTAGTTGACGGTTAAGTGCCCTCTGGACAACGTGGAATGGGCAATAAATGCTGGCCTAGTGATACCCGTATCCTGGTGAGTGAATGAATAATGTAGAAAAATAATCTGCTATTTTCATCTTCTTCACACCGATCTTTTGTTTCTTTACTTATCCCATTAATGCTATTTTGGCCTTGGTTACAATTAGGAGACTAGTTTGAGGAGACAGTAGCCTCATGGTAATGTCACATAACTACCAATCCAGGAGCCCAGGCTAATGCGCTCAGGGACATCATAAGAAAGTAAGATACTGGAGTAGAATTAGGCCAGTCAATTGAATCTGCTGTGCCATTTGATCATGGCTGATGTGTTTCTCAACCCTATTCTCCTGCCTTCTCCCCGTAATCCTTGATCCCCTTACCAATCAAGAACCAGTTTTCTGTTTTCAATACATTCAATGACTTAGTCTCCACAACACACTGCAGTAGTGAGTTCCACAGATTAACCACTCTCTGAATTAATGCCTCGTCATCTCAGTTCTAAAGGGTTGCTCCTTCAAACTGAATCGGTGCCCTCGGGTTCTAGTCTTTGCGACTAATAAAAACATATTTTCCACATCCACTTTACTTAGGCCTCTCAGTATTCTAAAAGTTCAATCAGATTCCCTCCTCATCCTTCTAAACTCCACTGAGTACACACCCAGAGTCCTTGCTGCTGATCATATGAGGAGCCCTTCATTCCCAGGATCATTCATGTAAATGTTCCCTGGACTCCCTCAATCTTTCGCTGGCTATAATCAGTCACTGGATCTGAAATGTTGACTCTTGATTTCTCTGCACAAATGCTGCCAGACCTCCTGAGATTTTTCAGCAATTTCTGTTTTTGTTTCTGATTTCCAACATCTGCATTTCTTGGATTTTTTTTTTTTTTTTTTTTAAATATAGTTTCCTATCTTCTGCCTCCCCTGCCTTTGTAAACACTGGTATTACATTAGCCATTTTTTAGTTATCTGCGATGTTCTGACTTCAGGGAGTCCTGAAAGATCACCAGTGCCTCCACAATCTCCTCGGCTATCTTCTTCAGAACTCTGGGGTGTAGTCCATTTGGTACGGTTGACTTATCCACCTTCATAACTTTGAGCTGCCCCAGCGTTCTCTCCTTAGTGAAGGCCTTTATACTCACCTCTGTGCCGACTCTTTGTGATAAGTATCAATTCAGGTCCTCTGCTATTTCTGTGCTTTCCATTTCTACTTCTCCAGCCTCTTTTTCCAGCTGTCCAATGTCCACTCTTGCTTCTCAGACTTTTTATATATCTAAAGAAAACCTCTTGCATTCTTTTTTCATTTTACTAACTAGCTTACTCTCATTTCATCTCCTTCCCCCTTATTGTTCTTTGTTCATAGTTATCCACTGCTGAGTTTTAAAGGCTTCCAATCCTCAGGCTTCCCACTCATCTTCACCACACTGCTTGATTTTCCTTTTGCTTTTATGCTGTCCCTGACTTCCCTTGTCAGCCATGGCTGCCTTGTCCTCCACTCATTATGTTTCTTCTTCCTTGGGATGGATTTCTGCTGTGCCTCGCGAATTACCCCCAGAAATTCCTGCCATTGCTGCTCCACTGTCTTCCCTGCTAGGCTCCCCTTCCAATCAACTCTGGCCATCTCCTCCCTCATGGCTTTGTAGTTACTCAATTGTAACATCATTCTATCTGAAGTTACTGTTCCATGGGTTCACTGTCCTCCATGGCAGCTCATGTATTTAAAACAATAAATCTGGAACATTAACTAGTCTCAGTAACAGTGCCATAAAACTACCTTTAATTGTTGTAAAAATGCACGTAATTCACTAATATCCTTTAGGGAACAAAAATCTGCCTCTTCACCTGGTCCGGCATACAGGTTACAGAAATGTAGTTGAATCTTAATCCTAAATCTTAAACCTCTGCAACAATTTAATGGGAATTAGGGATAGAGAATAAATGCTGGCCATGCCAGTGACACTCAGTTCACGAAGGAATAAAGAAGAAACATATTTGGCAGTTCATAAGATAATAATATTTTGGAACAGTAGCTTCAAATAAAGATAAATTATGGGGGCCATGTGTCATGTTCTGCAATCTGCTTGACAGCAGTCCTGTTTGGTTTGGTTGTCAGAAATCAAAGGACAGCTTAGATGGTTTTACTGAGAAGGTTTTTATGCTTGGAGACGATGGCAGTGGTACAAATTTAAAATAAGTAATGTCTCAGTCTCTCAAGATTGCTGAAAGGTGTTGAAAGTATCGAAAATAATTCTGCTGTAAATGGCCTACACTTCTAAAGATGAAAGAAAATTGAGATCACTTATAGGTTATTAGCATTGCTAGTTACGTATGGGATCAATATTCTTTGATCCCTTTAGCCCTAAATGCAATATCCAATTCTTTCTTTAAAATCATACTATGTTTTTGCATCGATTGTTTTCTATGGTAGTGAATTCCACAGGCTCACTTCCCTCGAAGAAATTTTTCCTTAACTCAGTTCTCAGTTTACCTTGATCCTTAGAATGTAACCACTGATTCTGGATTCCCTTATTATCTGAAGCATCCTTCCTGCATCAACCCTGTCTGGTCCTGTTAAAATCCGGTAAGTTTCTAAGAGCTTCCCACCTCATCCTTCTGAACTCCAGTGAATTTAATCCCAACCAATCCAGTCTTTCTTCATACATCAGTCCTGCTATCCCAGAAAGCAGTCTGTAAATCTTCAAAGTACTCTCCCTCTGTATCAAGAGCATCCTTCCATAAGGAAATCAAAACTGCACACAATATTCTAGTATGGTCTCACCAAGGCCCTGTATAATTGTAACAAGACACCCTTACACCTGTATCTGAATCCTCTCACTATGAAGGCCAACATATCATTTGCCTTCATTACTGCCTGCTGCACCTGCATGCTTATCTTCAGCGACCAGAGTACAAAGGACACGCAGGTCTCATTGCACATTACTCTCTCTCAATCCATCGCCATACCAGTAATAATCTGCCTTTTTTTGGGCTACCAAAGTAGATAACCCCTTATTTATCCACATTAATTTAAGGGGGAGGTGATGGCCGAGTGGTGTTATTGCTAGACTGTTAATCCAGAGACCCAGATAATGCTCTGGGGACCTGGGTTCAAATTCCACCATGGCAGTCGGTGGAATCGGAATTCAATAAAATATCTGGAATTTAGAATCTAATGACGACCATGAATCCATTGTCAACTGTCAGGAAAGATCCATCTGGTTCACTACTGTCCTTTAGGGAAGGAAACTGCCATCCTTACCTGGTCTGGCCTACATGTGACTCCAGGCCCACAGTAACATGGCTGACTCTGAAATGCCCTCTGGGCAATTAGGGATGGTCAGAGATGCTGCCTAGCCAGCAACACCCTCTCCCGTTAATGAAAAGGGGAGAAAAAAAAAAATCTGCCATGCATTTGGCCACTCACTCAGTCCAAAACTGAACGGTTCAAGAAAGCCGCTCACCACTATCTTTTCAAGGGCAATAAAATGCTGGCCAATGTCTACACTGTAGAGATGAAGGAAAAAAAAAACTGGATTGATACTGAAATTTTGTCAATGAATTTAAATATAACTATTGAAAATGGGTTTCATCAGGTTGAAATCTTACTCAGTCACAAATCAACTGACATATCATTTTGAAATTCCTGAATTTGAACAATTCTGGAAAATCTTAATGCATTACTGCTGAACAAAATTAGGACTAACAAAAAACTGTCAAAACACTAAGTTATGCAAGTTAACAATTTTTCTTTTTAAAGCACTCCTAAACTAAAAGCTGTCCACAAGACAAGGGCATTCAACTAGTACATTCGAGTTACAAATTACTACTTCAGGGATATATACACCAAGTTATCTCTAATCTTCAGTACTTGCCAGGGTCTCTCTATTCACAGTACAATCCCCATATGCCCTCCGTAAGGTCAGTACCAGCACTGAGCTCGGCAGAACACAATAGAAGTAGCTGTCTAGTCATAAAAATACTCTTCAAATATCACACATTGCTTCCTGTCTCAGCCAATTTTGGATCTAACCTGCTACTTTGCCTTGGATCCCAAGAGCTCCTCTTTCTTGCCACTACAGACCTTATCAGAAGCTTTTCTGAAGTCTATGTAGACCACAACTAATGCATTACCCTCATTAACACTCCTGTTAACTCAAAAAAATTTGATCAAGTCTGACAGATAAAACTTTTCCTTAACAAATCCATGTAGACTATCTTTGACTAATTCGTGTCTCTCCAAGTGCAGATATTTTGTGTCTCTCAATTCTTTCTAAAACCTTCCCTACTACTCAGGCTAGATCCACTGGCTTGTAATATCCTGGTCTATCCATCTGAAGATGCTTCTTCATTGATTTTATATAATCATTAGATAAAGTGCAGAAAACAAAAATCAGTGCTGTGAAGACACTGTTCCTTCACCATTGCTGCATCAAGACCCTGGAATTTGCTTTCTAACAGAAACGAATGTATCAACACATGGACTGTCACAGTACAAGATGGTGGCTCATTACCACTTTCTCAAAGGCAATTTGAGGTTGGCAACAAATGCTGGTCTAGCCAGTGATACCCTCATTGAATAAAAGTATTTTATAAAGGAACCATATAAATTCAAGTACATGTTTTTGATACACACATCTACATTAGGTAAATGAAAACCTGCTAACTTTGTATACAAATAGTGCCCTACCAATATTAGATACAATAGATGGCTAATCAAGAACAATTCAATCTCACCATTGAGTTCTGATCCCAGGAATTTTATTCATTCAGATGATGTGAATGGAACTGGCTGGTCTAGTATTTATTATCCATCCCTAGTTGCCCTGAGAATGTGATAGTGAGCTACACTCTCGAACTGCTGCAGTCCATTTGCTGTATGTACACATATTTGTCTCAAATTCTGTTTCGTTGCAAATATTTCATGTGGCTGATACAGAATCTTTAATTTCTTACTAATTTGCCACAAGGGGCCTTAGTTGCTAAAGCTTTCTCTCTGGTCCACCCTAAAACAATCAGCATAATTTCATTTATATTGGTACTCTACTGTATAATCTTGACTTTTCTCTTCAGACTATTAAACTTACCCTTACTTCCCCCTCTCACCAGTATAAAGGTTCATCTGCTGGTTTGGTAGCTTGTTTTGCATGTACATTGGCTTCAATCCACCCCTCCAAAAAGAACAGCTACTTTCCTCACTATTGGTGCCAGTGGCAAAGGCATTGAAACAGCTTCCCCCAATACCATTGTTTTATCATCATTTGTTTAAGTCAGTTTATACCCATCCCAATTTGTATTTGGGATAGGTTGTAATTCAGAGGTTACCTACATTGAGGATATGCTTTTTATTTGAGCTCCTCAAAGTTGCTCAGGTTTAATTAGGAATGGTATTCTCCTACGTCTCAGTTCCTACATGGAATAGAGCAAATGAGTCTTCCCTGTCCAGCAGGTAATTTAGGTTAAGAGATAACAAGGTGTAGAGCTGGATGAACACAGCAGGCCAAGCAGCATCAGGGGAGCAGGAAGGCTGACGTTTCGGGCCTAGACCCTTCTTCAGAAAT
>NC_063332.1:60736096-60748218 GCF_021869965.1 Rhincodon typus | reverse complement strand
GATTTCAGATTTCTGAAGAAGGGTCTAGGCCCGAAACGTCAGCCTTCCTGCTCCCCTGACGCTGCTTGGCCTGCTGTGTTCATCCAGCTCTACACCTCGTTATCTCAGATTCTCCAGCATCTGCAGTTCCTACTATCTCTGAGGTAATTTAGGTAATTAGTTCACTTGCTCTCACCAAATTATGAGCTTCCCACTGTTTAGGATGTAGTCCATTCACAGTGCAATCCTTCCCCTCTCATCTTAAACTTCTAGTTTTGGACTGCCCCAGCCCAGGGAAAAGACCTTGCCTATTTACCCTATCCATGCCCCTCACGATTTTATAAACCTCAGCCTCCAATGTTGTAGAAAAAAAATAGCCCAAGCCTATTCAGCCTCTCCCTATAGCTTAAACCCTCCAACCTTGCAACATCCTCATAAATCTTTTCTGAACTTTTTCTAGTTTCACAACATCCTTCCTATAGGAGGGAGACCAGAATTGCATGCAACACTCCGAAAGTGACCCAACCAATGTTCAGTACAGCCGTAACAGAACCTCTCAATTCCTATACTCAATGCACTGACCAATAAAGGCAAGCATACCAAAACACCTTCTTCACTATCCTATCTACCTGCGACTCCACTTTCAAGAAACTATGAACCTGCGCTCGAAGGTCTCTTTGAACAGAAAGGCAAAAAAAGTTAACAATTTTGACAAATGATGGGATTATGTCACAGGAAAATTACATTTAACAATAATATTGCCATAGGTTCATGTCAGCTAATTTTAAAATTACATCACATCATAAACGTCAGACCTGCAGATAATGGTAGCTACTTTCCTAAGTTCCAATACATGTAAAAGTGACTACTATATGACTATAATTTCTGGTTGAAAGTATCTATTGGGTTACTCCCATTCACTACAGACATTGAGCGCAGAATAAAACAAACAAACGCATCCTTGCTAGCAGTTTACTCTTTGGAGGTGAAATCCTTTCTTTGCAATAAAGAAGCCCTCCATTGTGCTGAGAGGCATTATTACAATGCTAGATATGAAAGATAGAGCAGATCTAGTACTTCCAAACTGGGCACAGGCAAGGTGGTGTTAGTGAGCCATTAAAAGCAGACTTGTTTTCCATCATAACCCGCTACTTCATGGCCTGTCAATTCACTCACTTTACCATTACCACGAAGCCAAGGGACTAGCCCTAGTTTAATGATGTGGTGCAGCAAGAAAGGTGTTGACCTGCTGAAGGTATAATTCAGGACCATGTATATGTTAGCCAGCAGTAGAAAGAACCAAGCAACAGTTTAATGTAATGAGAGGTTATCCATTTTGGTCAGAAACGCAGAATGCGACAGATGCCAGGGCAATTAAATAATTTTTAAAAGGAGGAGACAGATTTTTAATTAGTAGCAAGCTGAAGGGTTATGGGAGGTGGGCAAGAAAGTGGAGTTGAAGCCAAAATGAAATCAGCCACGATTACTTACTTAATTGTGGAGCAGGTTTAAGGGGCTGAATTGGTTACTTTTAACTGTAACTTTGCAAATAAACACAAGTCATGCAAAGTTCTAGTTCTACCCTCACCAACTTCCTCGAATGGAACAAAACTAACGGGACAGCTGACTCCACTAAAGTCTCCACATGCATGATATTGAACACAGCATGTCAGTGCACACAACAAGACTTTGGTCCAAGTATGTACAAAAGAAACACAATTCAGAAATGTGTCTGCCCTTGCTACTGAGGTATCATTTAACCAAGTATGATGTCATGGCATCCTGGTAAAATTGAAGCAAATGAAAATCAAGGGAGAGCTCTCCATTGGCTAGAGTCAAATCTGGCCAAAGGTTGTTGGTTGTGGTTGTTGTTGTTGGAGGCCAATTTCAGTCCCAAGACACAGAGCTTATCCATCTTCAGTTGCTTCAACGATCTTCTCTGAATCACAAAACAAAAAGTGGGAATGTTTGGTGATTGCAGAGAGAGTGTTCAGAACCATTTCCAGATGCAGAGAGAATGCAGCAGTTTAGTAATTTCTACCCACAACCCCAAAGGTTCTTCCGGCGATTTTAATCAAGGACTACCTGTTTAGTTTGCAGGAACTCGTTTTACATACCACTAATCATTTTAGTAGTTAATGCAATCATGCCATTACTTGGAAACAGTGGAAGATCAATACTTCTTTAGTTAGATCAGGTTGTATAAATAGCAAAGACTGTGTGCATATATAAAGGTGTATATAGATGTACATTACTTTCTAAGAACTAAGATGCTTTTGTTAATTTATTCCAAATGAATCTCCTATGCTTGCTGTCTAAAATGAAATAAAAACCCATCTGCAACTGCACAAACCCACATAAAATCACAGATCAATTTTATTTTCAATCTCTGCCTGAGTATTGACTGGAGGGAATCAGCCCACGGTTGTCAGACTTTATGATAAAACAGGAAATGACAAGACCTTTAAAATGTATTGAATAAAAACCTGAAAAGAACTGTGGATACTGTAAATCAGAAACAAAAACAGAAATTGCTGGAAAAGCTCAGCAGGTCTGGCAGCATCTGTGGAAAGAAATCAAAGTGTTGCATTTCAGGTCCAGTGACCCTTCCTCAGAACAGAAATCAGTCAGGGGCATCAAAAGAACTTCAACTTACCGAGACAGTGCTCCTACAGATAGGTGTTCACAATTACCTGGAGAGTTTATTACTTTTTGCAAAAAAAAAGAAAAGCTCCCCATCCAGAAACTTGAATGCGAGGGAGGACCAATGTTCTTTAATATATGTGTATGATATGAAAGTGGCTAGAAGAAATGGGGATTGGGCAAAATGAAAAATGTTTTTTGATGTTTAGATGGTATACATTGTGGTGGAAGCGCCACGATTAGATGTGTGATTGGAGAGCTGCTCTCACCCTCAAAGTAATCTATAACTTGGTAGATCACATCAACTTATTACGAAGGGCACCTAAACTGGTGAGGCCCAAAAATTCAACCATGCATTTGTCTCCAAACCTTAGCCACTGCAACTGGATAATTTGGATCAGTGGTGTTTTTTGCTCAGCCAATCATAAGATTTCTCTCACACGCTAGCTGCTGATTGCATCACACTAATGAGATGCAATGACCATAGCTGCTTAGCAGCTAGTGTGACAGAAGTATTTTACGATTGGACAAGTAGCTCCTCGTAGATTCAGTCACTTATACATACAGGGTGACTCTTCTCACATTAGTTGCCCACTTGATTTAATTTTCCTTGAGTGCTTGGGGACTTCGGAGAGTGGGTTTGCCCACTGCCGTATAGTCTGAACCCTGAACAAGTCTGTGCCCACAGACTAAACATTGTTCAGGTCTGGTCTGGTCTGATCTGATAAATGGCAGGCAATCATGCCACACAAGTCCCAGGCAATCAGCACTTTCAACGAATATTCAAACATACAACAGCTCAATTTAGAGTCAGAGTTATACAGCATGGAAACAGATCCTTTTGTCTAACTTGTCTGTGCCGACCAAATATCCTAAACTGATCTAGTCCTATTCGCCAGCATTTGATCACCCATCCAGATGCCTTTTATATTTTGTAATTGTACCCGCCAGACACACACCACCCTTTGCATGAATAAGTTACCCCTGAGTTCCCTTTTAAATCTTTGTGCCCTGTCATTTTGGCCTCCCCTATCCTAGGGAGGAGACCTTAGTTATTCACCCTATCCATAAACCTCTATAAAAAGTCACCCCTCAGCCTCCGATGCTCCAGGGATAAAAGCCCCAGCTGTACAGCGTCTCCCTATCGCTCAAATCCTCCAACCCTGGCAACATTTTTGTAAATCTTTTCTGAACACTTTCAGGTTTAAACACCATCTTTCGTATAGCGGGGAGACCAGAACTGAATATGGTATTGTAAAAGCAGCCTCACCAATGTCCTGTACAACTGCTACATGACCTCCCAACTCCTATATTCAATGCACTGACCAATGAGGACAAGTGTGCCAAAGGCCTTCTTCACCAGCTACAACTCCACTTTCAAGGAATTGCGCATCTACACCCCTAGTTTTCGTTGTTCAACAAAACTCCGCAGGGCCCTCCCATTAACTGTGTAAATCATGCCCGGGTTTGTATTACCAAAAAATGTAGCACCTCAGCTTTATCCAAATTAAACTCCATCTGCCACTATTCAGCCCACTGACCCATCTGATCAAAGTCCTATTTTACTCTGAAATCACCTTCTTCCTTGTCCACTACACCAATTTTAAGACATCCAGCACCTCGTCTTCTATTATATGGACACTTTAAGATATCACTACTTATTTCCTTAAGTGCTCTAGCTTCCATGCCCTTCTCCATAGTAAATACAGACATGAAATATTCATTTAGTGTTTCGCCAATCTCCTGTGTTCCACACATAGATGACCACATTGATCTTTAAGGGCCCTTATTCTCCCCTTAGTTACTGTTTTGTCCTTAAATATATTTGTCGGGTGTCTTTGGACTCTCCTTAACCCTATCTGCCAAAGCTCTCTCATGTCCCATTTTTGCCCTCCTGATTTCCCCACAAGTACACTCCTACAGCTCTCATACTTCTCTCGGGATTCACTTGATCCCAACTCTCTATAACTGACATGTTTCCTTATTTTTGTTGATCAGAGACTCAATTTCTGATCCAGCATTCCCCACACCTATCAGGCTTGCCCTTTGCACCAACAGGAACATACTGTCTCTGAACACTCATTATCTCATTTTTGAAGGCCTCCCACTTTCCAACCATCCCTTTATTGGCAAATAGCCTCTCCCAAGCAACTTTTGAAAGTTCCTTCCTAGTGTGTCAAAATTGGCCTTAATCCAAATTTGAACTTTTAAACTTAGATCAGATCTATCCTTTTCCAAAAGGATTTTAAAACTTCATTGAATCCCCAAATATTTACATTTGGGCATCACCTTTGACCAGAAACTTAGCTGAACCTGGCATTTAAATATTGACAGGCCAAAGGCCAGGAATGCAACTCATATCCTTGCCAAGATCTACAAGGCACAAGTTGTCAGTACGATGGAATAATTTCCACGTGTGGAAGAATGAAGACCCACATGTAAACAGCTTAATCCAGGACAAAGCAGCCTACTTAAGCAACACACGTGGCCTGACCTCAACTACAGTCTCATTCACTTCCTCCTTTACAATCAATCAGTGCAATGTGGACCATTTATAAGATGCAGTGCTCTCAGCTTTCTGTTTTCCAAGGAGAACAGTGCCAAATTCTTCAACTTTCCCAACCTCCTTCAATACGGTCATGCGTTTGAAAGTGCTATTACGTAGAAGAGTAGACAGCCAACCTATAAGTTCCTCTCAGAATCGTAGAACTGTTATAGCACGAGAGCTTGTGATTTGGCCCATTATGTGTGCACCTGTTCTCTGAATGGCACTAAGTAAATTGCTCATTTTCCCTCTATTTTCCTGTAACCCTGTATTATCTTCCTTTTCAGATAACAGTCCAATTCCCTCTTGAATGCTTTGAATGAACTTCCTGCCACAACACTCAGGCAGTACAATCTGGACCTTAACCACTCTTTCCAAGAAGACTTTTCTCATATCACTTGCTTCCTTTGCCCATTATTTTAAGCCCATGTCCTCTCGTTCTTGATCCTCGAGTGAGAACAGCTTCTGATGTGCTTTGTCCAAACCGGACATGATTTTTGAATATCTTCATCAAATCTACTCTCAGCTTTCTGTTTTCCAAGGAGAACAGTGCCAAATTCTTCAACTTTCCCAAACTACTCACATTCCTCATCCCTGGAATCATTGTCATGAATCTTTTCTGCATTCTGTCCAATTCTGTTGCTAGAAGGGTACGTGTAGAATGGTCCTAACACTTCAGTTGAGGCTGAGTTAGTGTTTTATAGAATGTGATAAACATGTATAGTAGATTACCATTTAGGAACTTTGATTTTAACATAGAAGGAATCATGTTCTCAAAGAAGACAACTATGGCTCCTCAAAGACTATACAGTCGTCACTTCAACCAATATGATCATGGAAAAATGAAAATACAACAGATAGAACTATGATTTTTGCTTTTGTTCATTCCCTCACACACTCTAGCTGTTGTGTCATTTAGACTTGGCCAGACTTAGTTACTTTTGGTATGCATGTTGAAGTTCCTTATACAGGTTGCATTCTAGATCCTTGTCACCCTCAATGCTTCAGGTTGCTGTGCATTAAGCACAGTTGCATCAATGGAGGTGGTGAGGTGGTTGTGGAAGTTAGGAATCAGGTGATCTTCTTGCCCATGGTTGACTTGATGCGGAGAGATTGTGTGTGGTCTAGGACTCTAGGACAACTTCCTTCATCCACTGTGTCATTACCTCTGGTGGATCTGTCCTGTTGGTGTGATAGGACATAGCCAGAGATGGTGATCGGGGTAGCCGAGTGATTTTATGCTTTCTTGAACCGCTGAAGTTCATTTGCTATCCCAATGCTATTAGGAACAGAGTTCTAGGATTTTCACCCAACAACACCGAAGGAAGAGCCAAATCAGAGTGGCAAGTGGCTTGGAGGGGAATTTGCAGGTGGTGATGTTTACATGTATCTGCTGCCCTTATCCTGCTACACAGCAGCAGTTATATGTTTGGAAGGTGCGGTCAAAGGAGCCTTGGTGAACGCAAATTACTTACTTCGACAGGAAGGAAAAAAGTTAGAAAAAAAAAAGTAAATGGAGAATGACCGCAGAATTCTAAATTACATAAGGATACACGATTCATTAACTAATAGAGGACACAGTTGGGATAGAGAGCATTTTCTGGCTGGCAACCTGTAATTCATGGTGTACAGTGTTCTACTGCATGGTTACAAAATACTAGTGCATAAATCAAAAAGGCCAATGGGATGCTATCATTTTTAGGAGAGGAACTGAACATAAAAAGCAAGAATGCTAAGCCTCACTTGTATAGCATATTGGTGAGATTAACCCTGAAAAGTGAAGAAGGAGACTTTGGAAGGAGTAAATTTTTTTGGTGTGTTTGTCCATAGCTCTCGGTTAGTAAGGTGGTGAAATAAAAAGCATGTGGGACACTTGCATTTATCAAATTGAGGCATAGATTACAAAAGCAGGGAAGTCAATTTGCAGTTGTTTAGAACTTTGGTGAGACTACAGCTAGAGTACAGTGTGCAGTTCTGGTCGCCACATTACAGGAAGAATGTGATTGAGATGGAGGGGGTGCACAGGTGATTCACCAGGATGCTGCCTGGGAAGAAAAATTTAAGTTAAGTTATCAGGAAATGTTGGATAAGCTGGGGTTGTTTTTGTTGGAGCAGAGAAGACTGAGGGGTGATCTTATTGATGTGTACAAGATTATGATTTGCACAGACAGAGTGGATAAGGAGCAGTTGCTCCCTTGAAGGGTCAGTCACAAGTGGATGCTAGATCAAGGTGTGGGGCAGGAAGTTTGAGGGGATGTGAGGAAAACCATTTTATCGTGAGGGTGGTGATGGTCCAGAATACGCTGCCTATGAGCGTGGCAGAGGCAAGTTACCTCACAACCTTTAAATAAGTATCTGGATGAGTACTTGGCACGTCACAACATGGAAGACTATGAGCCAAGTGCTGGTAAATGGGATTAGGTTGAAGGTCAAGTGTTTCTCACATGTGAGTGCAGACTCAAATGGGGTAAAAGGCCTCTTCTCCACCTTTAAAAATATTCCATGACCGTGCCTGCACCACTTTGAGGCAAAATTCCACATTTGCACAACCCTATCAACTTTTGTCCCCCCTCTCGTAGGGTTGTGCGAATGTGGAATTGCGCCTCGTGGAGGCACGGTCACGGAATATTTTTAAAAGGTGGAGATAGATTGATTCCCTTACCTAACAAGGTTATTAGGTTAACAAGGGTAGATGGGATTGTGGAATTTGGAACACAAACAACTCAGCCACAATCTTATTAAATTCCACAATCAGCTTGAATGGCTGAATGGTCTACTTCTGCTCTGACTTGTGGGTATATCCTTCTAGAATATTATATCATCTATTTGCATGAACATTGAAGTAAAACCCACAGAAAGGAGCGAGAGAAAACGTGTTTACCCCAGCCACTTCTGGCAAAGGAAACCACTGAAATGCACTCTGGCTAAACAGTAATCCTTTTTATGTAAAAAGGAGGAAGGAGACAAAAAAAAAGCTAACTATAGATCTGTTAGCTTAACTGTCTGTTACTGAGGACACTTTAAAGTTTATCATAAAGGATGTAATAGCAGAGCGTTTAGAACTGCAAAACATCAAGCAGAGTCAGCATGGATTCATGAAGGGGAAGTCATGCCAGACAAATTTACTAGAAATTTGTTGAGGCAGTTACAAACAGGATAGATAAAGGGGAAGCTGTGGACATAATATATTTGGATTTTCAGAAGTTATTTGGTAAGGTACCACACTTGTGGATACTTACTAAGAACCCATGGTATTGGAGGTAATATTTTAGCATGGATAGAGGAGTGGCCAAAACATAGAAGACAGCTGGGATATGGTAAAAGCATTTTCAGGAAAGGCAAGCTGTAACTAGTGGTGTTCCTCAGGGATTAGTGCTGGGGCCACAGTTATTTATTTAATTACATTAATTATCTCCACAAATATATATCATGTATTAACTATATTAATTACTTGAATGAGGAAATTTTAATCATGCTTTAGCCAAAATTGTGGAGGAGACAAAAATAGGTAGGAAGGTAAGTGGTGCAGATGAAACAGTTTGCAGAAGGATACAGGCAGGTTAAGTGAGCGGGCAAAAATTTGGCAGATGAAGTACAATGTGCAAAAATGTGAGGTTATGCATTTTGACAAGAATAGAAGAACTCAATGTTATTTAACTACAGAAAGACTGCAGAAAGCTATGGAATAGAGGGGTTTAGGAATTCTCAGCCATGGAGCACAAAATGTTAGCACCCAACTACTGTGGATAATAGGCAATATTAATGGAATGGTGGCCTTTAATTTCAAATGTAATAGAGTATAAAAGTAGGGAGGTTTTGAGAAGCTATACCATGCACTAGTCAGATCACAATTGGAATACTGTGAACAGGTTTGGGCCCCTCACCTTATGGAGGATTACTGGAATTGGAGGCAACCCAGAGGAAGTTAATTGGGACTGCTTCATGAAGAGAGGTTGAGTGTATTAGATGTGTATTCATTGTACTATTGAAAAATGAAAGGCAACCTTATTGAAAGAAGCAAGATCCTTAAAGGACTTGACAGAATGGATGAGGAAAGGTTCCTTCTCCTTCGAGCCTAGGGCCAGAGGGCATAATCGCAGAATAAGTGGTCACACATTCAAAGACAGAGAAAAGGAGAAATTTCTTCTCTCAGCGTAATGTGAATCTGTGAAATTCTTTACCGCGGAAGGCTTTTGAAATTGGATCATTAAGTATAATCAAGGCTGAGATAGACAGATTTTTAGTCAGTATTGGAATCAAGGGTTATGGGAAAAAGTGGAGCGGAGGATTATCAGATCAGCCATGATCTCACTGAATGGCAGCACAGACTCTGAGGTGAATGGTCTACTTCTGTTCCTACTTCTTATGGTCTTATGATGCCAAGGACCTCACTCCTCTATGACATGGATTTTGATTAGAAGCATCAAAATCACCTCGCTAGTTGAGCTGAGTCATCCAAGACCCCAGTCACATGACTGCACTTACTGATGTTTAAATAGCTTCAAGTATAAAAAAACCTCTCTCAAAATTTGATTTCTGGGAATAAATGTTGTATGGTTATTTCATGAAATTCAAACTGCACAGGCACTAGCTTTTTTCACTAAATCTTACATGGTAGGGATGTAAAAGGTTTATATTATCAGCTTAACAAAATCAAAATCTCTTGCAATACTATAGACTGCTTTTCTGAGCTATGAAACGGAGTTGTGTAACACTTAGGTTAAATATGTGGATGGGAACATCTTGAAGTGACAAATTAAGGTCACACAGGAAGCAGACTTCGGCTTCGAAGTATGTTCATTTTGGTCTATTTCTCTTCCTGATGCAATTTCCAAATAAGCCTAGTTATCAATGTTAAACAATAATCAAATGTATGCAAAGACACTAAAGTTTGGTTTAGTTTATTCCACATTTCAACTCCCACATACTCTAAATTTACTATTTTAACCTTTAATTGTGAAAAAAAGAATCAGAATGGTTATAGACAGAAAGAGGCTATTCATCCAGTTTGACGCTGCACCAGGACTCTAAAAACTTGTTAGCTAGTCACACTTATTTAACCTCCAATCTTCTTTTTCAGGCTTTTATCCAATTCCTTTTTGAAAGCTATGATACAGCCATATTTCAAATCACAAATTCAGATGGTTGCTTCAATATCCAAACTAAATTGCTCCAATTAAAAAAAATACTTCTCACGTCTCCTGCAGCTTCTCACAAATCACCTTCAATTGGTGTCCTCTGGTTTACAAGACTTCTGGCAATAGGAACACAGTTTCTATCTATCCACTGTTTGAATACTTGACCTCTTTTCCAAGGGAGAGGACAGGGGTGTGGATGTGTGTCTAACAGAATTCCCTCATCTCTGGATTCTAGCAAATCTTGTGCACCCTCTCTAAAGTCTTCACATCCAGAAACCATAAAATTGAAACTCTTCATGCATTTGCAAAAATAAATTCAAAGACAAGTGTCACATAATGTATCCACATGTCAATGGTGAGGATCATCATTTCTGTTTATATATGCAATTATTCCAAATGAATCTATGTATAAACACAGCTTTGTTGCTTAGCTAATAGCAATGACTGAGACAGGTCAACACCAGTACTTGAAGTGCGACATATTTAAAAACGGAACAAATATGAAACAAGCTGTCAGCTTTCATTAACACCTAACTGCATTTACATGCATTAGCCTTCATGGGCCATGGTTATTGTATTAAAATTATACGCAATTAACATCTGCATAAAGACAGCCAAGATTTCACATCTATAAATTTATTCAAAACTATGCATAGGAACAACATTACACTGACAGTTCTCATCAACATTTACAAAATATTTGGATGATTCCCGTAAAAAAGAAAGTCAGAGTTAAATACATCCCAGTTTGCTAATCAACAAATCATGTCTATATGCAAACAGAGATAACAAGGTGTAGAGCTGGATGAACACAGCAGGCCAAGCAGCATCAGAGGAGCAGGAAGGCTGACGTTTCGGGCCTAGACCCTTCTTCAGAAAAAAACTGAGTTATGTTATTAGAAGGTTGCATTTTAAATACACAAGTTACTACCTGTTTTGTTCCTGTAATTTTACTGACTCAGTTGGAAGCAAATAAACTTCTCATTTTTATCTTTATGATCAGAATTCTGAATAAGCAAACAAGAAAAAGGTTTATTCAATTTTAATTATTTTTAGTTCAAGACAAGAAATTGGAGTTTACCATTTGCATTGCTCTTAACTTAGTAATTCAACTAAATAACAAGTGCCAAAGTCAAGTCGAAATAATTGTTGCTGTGATTCTTGTGTTCTCATGGAAATAGTAAAATGCATTGCTCGTGTCAAGAAAAATCAAAAAAAAATTAACACTTGGATTTTTCTGAAAATTAAAGTTTCCCTCATTTATATTCTTTCATGAAGAGGATGTAGGGAGTTTAAATTTCCTTAAAGCAAATGTAACTGGTGGAAACTGACAAAATTAAATGAAACAGATACTTTGTACCAAAACACAGGGCATGGTTTAAATCAAAACAAGTCTAAAGTGAAATAGTATTAAAAACATACAAAATAGCAGAATAAGTCAAATATCCCACTGTCCTGATAAAAGAACTCCAACATTTTGCTCTTTAAAAATATTAGATACTATTCCCAAATGACAAAATTTAGTCTGTTTTTGTGATTTTGACACATTTTCATCTTTTACCAGAATAAATCACTCAAGCATGCCAACATAAGTGTAAATATTTGTAATCTGTAAACATATTTTGAAAACTTCAAATTTCACACCTACAAGTCTGATCATTCTGAAGCCACTTCAGGTGATATCACTGGGAACATCTCTTGATTGTAGTTGGTGCAGTACCTTCATAGCAATCTGGTCAACTGGGAAAAATCTGAGTGGAAGTTTATATCCACATTTGTTGTTTCAAATTTTAACTTTAATTCACTCATGGGATTTG
>NC_063332.1:60711583-60735596 GCF_021869965.1 Rhincodon typus | reverse complement strand
AAATGATTTCTTTTGACAGTATTTCAGTTTTATGCCAGCTTTTTTTTTTTTCACAGGCAAGGTATGAAAAATGAGATCTGTCCTAACTTGAAGAAGAGCTCGTGTTCCTTTGAATACCCAGAGTTAGACATTTTAGGAAATTATACAATTATTGTAGAGGCACAGAATGCTCTCGGCAAAGCCTCATCTGATCCTTTAGACCTGGACGTTTGGCATACTTGTAATTATCAATATTTCATTCAACAATTTGTATTGTATAGTAATTTTCAAAGCCATTGTAAGCTTGAAAGTGTCAGATAAGAGGGGGGGAAATAGAACGTGTAATTTTTCTAAGAATGTCCTTTTGTATTGTACACTTTTCAATGGCAATAGACGTAAGATGTAGGAACAGAAGTAGACCATTCAGCCATTCCATCTGCTCTGCTGTTTGATGAGATCATTGCTGATCTGATAACCCGCAACTCTACTTTCCTGCCTTTTCCCCATAACCCCTGATTCCCTTTAGATTAAAAATCTGTCTATCTCAGGTTTATATATATTTAATATATATTTAATGATCTAGCTTTGACATTCCTCTGTGGTAAAGAATCCTGAGAGAAGAAATTCCTCCTCATCTCTGTCTTAAATGTGCGACCCCTTATTCTGAAATTATGTTCTCTGGTCCTAAACTCTCTAACAAGGGGAAAAAACGTTTCCACATCTATCCTGTCGAGTTCCCTACGAATCTTGACTGTTTCAATATGGTCGTTCCTCATTCTTCTAAATTCCAATGAGTACAGGCCCAACCTTCTCAATGTCTCCTCATAAGATAGTCCCTCCATGCTTGGTGTTAGCCAAGTGAACTTTCTCTGGATTGTCTCCAATGCCAGTATATCTTCCCTTAAACAACGTACTCCGAACTGTTCGTAGTATTCAAGCTGTAGTCTGACTGATGCCTCCTATAGTTTAGTAAGAAACAGTATGAGTAGCTTGTTCTCCGTTCTCAAGTTTGGGTGCTACTCTGCTCAGATGTTCCAAATTACCTGTAAATGATTTCAATTGTCTGCCTGTGCTCCCAGGCAGGGAGACACTGCCATTCCTTGTCCACAACTGGCAAAAGAGTACAGACGCAGGGAAATATCAGGGAATCATCATGTATCTTTCAAAATTTACTCTCAGTCCTGCCTCCAAATCACTGTCCTCAGAAATACTGCGATTATTCCCCATGTATCCAAGAACACATTCACTGAAGAATGGCTAATATAATCCAAGTTGAACGTGAAGCAATCTCATTGTCATTTGTTTTTTGAAGTTTTAATAAATGCAAGATAACTTGACTGATTACTGGTTTATTCTTCAATGCAGGGAAAACTGATCCACCTTGGAATGTAACCACTCACTCTATCCTGGGTCAATCAAGGTCTTTGCTTGTAACATGGTGCAAACCTAAAATGGCACCACCAAAACTTCCATTATACTATAGTCTCCAATACCAAATAGTTGGTACAAGCAAATGGATTCAGGTACACAACCATTTGAATCAATTGTAAGCCACTTTTTTGAACTAACATGCCACCAAAGTACCAACAAAATGCATAGTGTTTCAAATTCTGTGTAACGTTTTATCGTATATTGCTATGTAACTAATAGTTTAAAATTTATCTTGATTGTGACAACATTAGACTGTATTTGTCTGCTCACTCAGCCTTCTAAATCACCTTGAAACTTTTCCAAATCAAGCTGATAACACACTTTCCCACTTAGTTTTGTGTTATCCACAAACTTGGAAATATTTCATCTGGCAACCTTATGTATATCAACAATTGTGAGTTTGACTTCTCAGTTTTCTTGATTTGTTAAAGGAAATTTGGTCTTTAATAGTTTAAACAAAACTGAAGCTCTGATCAAAACCGAAAGAACTGCGGATGCTGGAAGTCAGAAACAGCTCTGATCCTTGTGATGTCCATTAGTCATAGCCAGCCAACTGGAAACCTGCTCATCTATCCTGGTGCTCGACTTTCTTTCTGTTAATCAGCCCACAATGCATGCTAGCATATTACCCTTTATCACATGTATTCGAATTTTGTTTACAACCTCTTGTATGGAAACTTATCAAAAGCTTCCTGACCATCCAAATACACATTGTCTGGTTCTGCTTGTCTATCATCATGCATTTTCAATATTTCTTCAAAATCCATCATAGCCAAATTGCTTCCAATGCCTCCATGCTTTCTTTTGTTTGATTTAAGACCCTGGTTTTGGATTGAATTATGTTGTTTTCAAGTTTAGGGAATATTCCAGCATATTTTGAACTCTTTTCTAAACATTATTTTACAAGAGTAACTAGACGCTTTTTATTGTATAAAGCTAGATCTAAATTAGCCTATTCCTTTATTGGATCCTTAACATCCAGAAATCCATTTGTCATAGAATTGGTGCTCATTAGATTTACCTAGTCTATATGGAGATTGAAGTGACCCATGCTAACTACAGCACCTCTAATTTCCTGTTTGGTGGTTTTAAAAAAAAATCTACTAATGTTTCCTGCCTCTTGGTTCTTCTAGCTCCGCCCTAACAGATTTACAGCTTGTTCTTCTGATTTAAGATGTACTGATCCCATTCTAAATTAACAGTACTACTCCAGTTCCTTTTTCTTTTTGTCTGTCCTTCTTATATGTTGAATATGCTTGAATTTTAACAGCTTTGGCCATTTTTCAACCATTTTCCAACTAGATCATGCCTATTTTCTTCTGTTTATGCTATCAATTCGTCAACCTTGTTGTGAATGTTGCATGAATTCAGATGGAATGCCTTTAGGGTTAGAGTTAGGGTCTGCCTCCTGAAAGTTATCTTGTTTTTGCTCTATTTAATGTTTTTTTTTGCTGTGTTCCACTTTTGTTTACTACTTTTCTACTTCCCATTGCCAGCTTCGAGTGTCTTATTTCTGACTTGCCTCTCAGGGTGCCAACACCCTGACAAACCAATCTAAACCATGTCAACAACATGAGCAAATCTCCCTGGGATGGTTGCATAGTGGTAATGTTATTGGATTAGTAATCCGGAAGCCAAGCTAATGCTCGGGGTGGTATGGGGGTAGGGATGGGGGTGGGAGCACCAATTCTATTCCCACCATGACATCTCATGGAATTTAAATTCTATGATTATCACGGACGGTCATAAAATCCATCTGGTTCAGGTATGCTCTTTAGGGAAGGAAATCTTTCACTCTTAGTTGGCTAATCTACATCTGACTCTAGATCCACAGTGGTTGATGCTTGAGTACACCATGAAATGGCCTGGCAAGCTACTCAGTTCAAGGGCAATTGGGGATTGGCTTCCCGGAACACAGATTAAAATTTAGCCCTAAACCCATTTATGTTTTCAGAAAAGTTATTATGGATGTGATATTGTGCATACATTGCTGTTTGAATTAAATATAACTAATGATACCTATCAATTACATTTCTTAGATAAAAGAAGAAACAATTAGTAACACTTCATTCGTACTTAAGAATCTCAAAACCTTCACCAACTATACAGTGGCCGTGCGATGCATTGGTAAAGACCAAATTTACTGGAGTCACTGGAGCTCAATGGAAACTGGAGTAACCCCTGAAGATAGTACGTATTAAAATTTTGCGCATCCTATGTTAATAGGACTTCCAGGGTTTGAAGCTAATAGCTAAACCTTTAGGGTGTCTGTCGCCAGGAAGCCGGTGAGCTTTTTCATTGTATCTTGCCAAATTTACCTCATTAACTACATACCCTACCCCTATGGCCTCCCTCTTGCGGAATTCCACTTGCATTCTACCGTGTGCCATTCTCAGAACAACTCGTCACACACTGGGCACCTGCTCAAAGACCAGCACCCTTCACACCCATGCATCTTTAAAAGACCACTGTGCACCCAAACAATCTAGTGTTGGCTGTCCCTGGTAAAGTAATAGTACATTGTCCATGAAGCCATGCTGCTCACAGCACATAGCCAACATGGCTGACACTCTCCCACATACAACCCTGCTCTCTCACCTTAATCACTGTTTATCCACTAGGCCTCATAGTTTACCTGTCCTCAGCTACATCCCATTTTAAAAAAAACCCTCTAAGTCACTGCTACTCTGACTCCTTTACCAACTGTGCAGCCACTTCTTGTCTTTGTGTAGTAGAAAATCATTATACACAAGAAAGATGTCAGAAAGTTCCAAACATGAGCTTTAATTGGCAGCCAGCAAGAAACAAACAGACCAAAGCTTTCCTCCTCCTCCTCCTCCTCCTGCTCCTCTGATGCTGCTTGGCCTGCTGTGTTCATCCAGCTCTACACCTTGTTATCTCAGATTCTCCAGCATCTGCAGTTCCTACTATCTCCAAAATAATAGAGGTTGCATTTTACCGCATCAGTGCAAACCAAATGCTGGCATGATGACCAGCGCGAGTTATACAGTCCATAATGGTCTGCTGCATACAGCTGTCATCTAGGGGAACTGGATGTCAATCAGGTCATGTCTAGCTTGTGGTGCCCAGCTCAGCTCTAGCACATCCTTGTCTCCTCATTGGAAGATTGCCTTTGTCCCCGCGGTCCTCAGTATCTATCACGTTCTCTTGTGGCCTGCTCCAGTTGTGTAGAGCACAGCACTGCAGGATGATGCAGCACAGTCTGTATGGACTATACTGCAGGGGCACCCCAGACCGGTCCAAGCAGTAGAGCCCCACCTTCAGCAGTCCTATCACCTACTCTACAACAGTCCTGGTAGCAGAATGGACAATATTGTATCTGTGCTCTACATCAGTCAGGGGCTTGTGCAATGTTGTCCCCTGATCCATGTTGCAGCTGGTAGCCCTGTCCCCCAGTAACCAGCCTTCTAGGGCACCAGGTACATGGGAGTGCTCCAGAATATAGGAGTGGTGGCAGCTGCCACGGTAATGGATGTGTAACCGATTGGAACTGCTTCCTGTTGATGCATACCACAGTATTGTGATACTGCCCTCTCAGTGCCTAGTTGATGGCTCGTTGGCCCTGGGGGAGCCAGCTATGTTTTGTAGTGCCCAGGCTGCAGCACTGACTTGTCATGGGGAAACAAGAGGAAAACAAACCAGTGTGATATTGCACAGACGGCATCTATAATTGTCCTGATTCATTTATGGGTGCAACACTGAGAGATCACACACAGATCACCCATCACTCACTCAGGTTCTCTTGTGTGTAGCTTGTTTGATTTGTTAGTAAGATAGGAAACTGGATAAGGTGAATTGTGGCATTAATGAGGCATTTAACAGGCTATGATCCCCGTTAATTGGCAATTCACCACTGTTGAGTGCGAAGCTCGCCTTGCTGCTTGGTAAGTGCATGCAAGACGTAGGGAGATGGGCTCAAAGTAGAGATGGGCCTCTGCAAACTCCTTACACAATTCTGCTCCTCCCCCTGCCCTAGCCCACATTGCTTATACCCCTTATCACATTGTGTCCTACGTTGCCAAACAAAGCACAGGCACAGGATTGTTGTTAGTGGACCCAACACTGACAAATCAAGCTTTCCACTGCTGTACGCATGTTTTTCCATCTGACATTGTTAATGTCTGACACTTTGCACTAACCTTGATATACAAAGTTTTGAACTATAATAAAGATATTTCCGTCTATATTTCTCTTTCTGAACTTTCCACAATTGTCTTTCTTCTCTGAACCCAGCCTATTTGACGCTATACTTATTGAAAGCAGGTTGGTTTTAATTTTACATTTGAGATGGCAGCAACATATGATTTCTTGTTAACACAACAATCCTGCAGTAAGTAAGACATGGAATAAGCAGATTGTTCAGGATGAAGTTTAATAGGGTTCTTTGTTTACTTTTTACTTCGTCTTGTTGATTTCAGAGCCATTAACAGGACCATCCATTTGGAGAATAATTAAAACTCTTGATTCTGAGGGAAATAGAGAAGTACACCTTCAGTGGAAGGTAACTTTAAAACGTTACATTGATTGTCAAAGGATAAATTTGGACCAACGAGTTGTATTAACACTTTGGAGAAACGCATTAACTTTGTTTCAAATTTGCAGCCTTCTTTGTGTGTCTATCATGGTCTCATTGTTTCGCTTCCTGGCATTCTTTCCCTCGTGATCTTTCTTTCTGTAAAGATTCTATCCCTCTTCCCTTCCTTCATCTCTATCACATCTGTCCTGACACTGCCACATTATGCATAAAAGCCTCTGAAGCGTCTTCCTACAAGCTCAGGATTCCTTTCTACAATGGTAGACAAGGCCTGCAGTTAATTCCATTCCATTTCTGGTACTTCAGACTGTAGTCCCTAGTCCCCACCCAGCTCCTACTGGCCCAAAGGAAGTGCGATAATAAACTCTATGGTAAATAATGAATGTTGTCAGATCACCTTTTCCTGATATTTTAACCCTAACAAGCCTCTCCCAATTTGTTCCCCTTAATATCTTACCAATGGTTGATCAAAGTGCTCCCTAACATTCTCAGTTCCAGGAAATTCAGCTTTACTTTGTGACTCAAATGTTACCTCTGATTCTGCCAGACCTGCTGAGTTTCTCCACAAAATCCTGTTTTTGTTTGTTTTAGATCTCCAGAACCATTCTTTGTTTTGTTTTATTTTGTTTAGTTTCTTCTTTAATTTAACCCTTGGAGTCCAGATATCATTTTGGTAAATCCACACTGAACTCCCTGTAAGACCAATGTAGGCATTTTCTAATTAACCTTCTTAGAGATGTTATTGCATGCCTCTGGAACAGATGGGACTAGAACCTGGTTCTCCTGGCTCATTAGTAGGGACACTACTACAGTGTGATGAGAACCCTATTCAAGACCAGTATATCCTTTCAAGGATGTGGTGCCCAAAACAGCTTTCAGCACTCTAGGTGTGGTCTAACCAGGGCTTTGCACAGTTGAAGCAACATTTCTACTCCTGTATATTCAAATCCCTTGGATATAAATGTAAGCATTCTATTAGCCTTTTTGCATATTTCCTGTGCTTGTTCATGACATTTTAATACCTGCCCCAGTAAGTCTATTTGAGTCTCCACTGTTTCTACCCATTCACCATTTAAAAAGTATCTTGTTCTATCCCTTTACAGCTCCCAAAGTAGATGATCTCATGTTTGCTGCTGTAATTTTACTCATTCATTTAATCCATCTGTACTGCCTACAATACCTATTTTTGTGTCATCAACAAATGTGAATATATGACTTTCTATCCCATCATCTAAGTTGATAATTATTACTGTGAATTGTCAAGGTCAAATGTATATTATTTTAATGCAATTTTGTACTAACTGAGTTACAATCTAGGCAGCAGAAATACAATTTTGGACAACAGAAGATGAAATAATTGTGGTTTGATTGTGAAAGGTTATTTAGCAATTTTCACTTTTGGTGTCTATTTTAAATTGAGCTTCCAATTAGTATTGTTTGTATCTACACAAACCCTAGAATGCAGAAGTTATAGTTTTCCTACTATCTTTAATTTTCCAAATTATGCAAATACAAGGATATACAAGAAGTGAGAAATGACTCAGAGCTTGTGGGAAAATGGTACTATTTTCAGTTATGGACTATTTGTCAAATCATCAACATCTACCCTGAAGATCTTGAATATGATAATAGTAATAGCAACATAAATCTTTAAGCCTTACATGAGAAGTAGCAGGAAGTGAAATTATTTTCAAAGTGACGTGTTATTTTTGATGCAGGCATTAAACAGGTCCAAAGCCAATGGAATCATCTTAGGATACAGAGTCTGGTATGAGAAAAGAAGGGATCGAACAGTCATACAACAGTTTAATACAACATCCTTGAATTCTTCTTTGCTCCTGAACCACGATGCGTACATTATAACTGTAATTGCATATAACTCAGCTGGTGATTCTCCTAAAGCCACTTTGAAAATTCCAGCAGTAAACCAGACGGGTATGTTTTATTGTCCTTACTCTTAACAGTTACTTAACTAAAACATTTTCAAAGAGCCACAAAAGGAATTATTAATATTAATATCTGAAATACCATGAATAGTTTTTCTGCCTTAGTACTTCCCAATCTCCACTTTATAGTCTCCACCAATTTATAACCCCAAGGGTTTATTTAAAAAGACAGGCAGCTTTACATTCTGCAAAGAATGTGTTGATGTTTTGCAATTGTCAGTCAGATTATTGAACCATGAGCTGATGTGCAAACCTAATGTAACATCTGCTGCTCTCACTCCAAGCTACTTCATCCCTTCCCTGTGTATCTGCTGGAATTCTACTAGGCAAAATCCTCAGTACAGATTCCAGACCAAGTGAAATTTGAACTGAAGTCAATGAGATTTGATATCTCCAGTACAAAGCTAGGATGGTTATAATAGGTTGAATGACCTTCTTCTGTATTGTAAATTGCAGGGTGTGCTCCAATGAATGTTACACACCTCCAAGTGACTAGTTTCAGAACATCTTTGGCTGACCTGAACATATGCTACTACATAGTTGCTTACCTGACATAGCTTTTGTCAGTCGAAACTAACAAGTAAAGGGATGATATTATTACTCCTGTTCCCTAATGATATAGGGCATATTCTTATTACTTTATTAGGTTACATGCCGCAATGTACATTAATGTCTCTTCCCCTTTTTTTAAAAGAAAATCTTCCAGCTGTTCAAGATGTTAGAACTACATCACAGAATAACCAACTGCTCGTACACTGGAAGACTTCAAGGCCATCTGATAATGGATATGTCATTGAATGGTGTTTGATTTTGACTGCAAGCCCATGTGCTGGGCCATTACACTGGCAACGTGAGCCCAACACTTCCAAAATGACCTACTTACAGGGTAAGTATTTATGATCACATCAAAAGACTTTTTCTTTTTTATTCATTCATGGGATGTGGATATCACTGGCCAAGCCAGTATTTATTGCCCATCTCTAATTGAGAGTCAACTACATTGCTGTGCATTTGGAGTCATACGTGGACCAGACCAGGTAAGGGTGGCAGATTTCGTACCTTAAAGGACATTAGTAAACCAGATGGGTTTTTCCCAACAATTGGCAAGGGTTTCATAGTTATCATTAGACCCTTAATCTCAGATTTTTAAAAATTGTATTCAAATTCCCCAATTTGCCATGACAGGAATTGAACCCAGGTTCCCAGAACATTACCTCAGTCTCCGGATTAATAGCTAAGTGATAACACTACTAGGCCATCACCTCCCCTGTCTGACCATTAGTATACAATGAAATGACCACTGTAGAGAATAGACTGAGATTAAAGGAGAGGGATAGCTATTCCTTTTGCCCCCATTTCCATCTGTATTTTCTGAGGACGTTGACTTATACTAGTCACTTCGTGACTCCCCAGATACTGAAGCAGTCCATGTTCAAATGCAACAAGATCTGGACATAGCCAGGCTTGGGCTGAAAAGTGGTAAGTAACATTTGCACCACATAAATGCCAGGCTATGATCATCTCCAATAAGAGACAATCTAACCACTGCTCCTTGATATTCAATAGTGCTACCATCACTGCATCCCGACTATCAACATCTTGAGGGTTATAATTGAGCAGAAACTCAACTGGACTCACCACATATGCACAGTGGCTACAAGAGCAGTTCAGAAGCTAGGAATGCTGCGGTGAGTAACTCACCTCCTGATTCACCAAAGACTGTCCACCACCTACAAGGCACAAGTCAGGAGTGTGATGGAATACTCACCAGTTGCCTGGATGGATGTAGCTCCAACAATACTCAAGAAGCTTTACACCATCCAAAACAAAACAGCCCACTTGATTGGCATCACATCCACAAATGTCCACTCCCTGCAGCACAGGTGCTCAGTAGCAGCTGTGTGTACTACTTACAAGATTCACTGCAGAAATTCTCCAAATTCACCTTCCAAACCCAAAACCATTTCTTTCTAGAATGACAAGGACAGCAGGTACGTAGGAACACCACCACCTGAAAGTTTCCCTCCAAACCACTCATCACCCTAACTTGGAAATATATCACTACTTCTTCATTGTTGGTGGGTCAAAATCCTGGAATTCATTTCCTAAGGGCATCACAGCGACAGCAATGGTTCAAGAAGGCAGCTCACCACCACCTTCTCAAGGGCGACTAGGGGCAATAAATGCTTGCCAGGCAGCGACGCCCACATCACACAAGTGAATTAAAAAATATATCCCTTTGATTTTGATCATTTCTTTTTGCAATCACCTTTAAGAGCTGTTTACACATTTTTTCTCTTTTTCAAGGGCTCCCCCCAGCATTGAACTAAATATGTGCTTGAGCTCACCCATGAAGTATGAATAAAACTAACCCTGTAGAATCAGCTATGTGCAGTACACCAGCTGAATCGGTACTAATAACTTGCTGCTAACTGATCAAAAAAAAACAAAGAACCGTGAATGCTGGAAATCAGATATGCAAACAGAAATTGCTGGAAAAACGCAGTAGGTTTGGCAGCATCTGTGGAGAAAAGCAGAATTAACATTTCAGGTGCCTTCTCTCTCTTTCTCTCTCTCTTATGACCCGCTTTAATAGCTGTTAATTCTCCCGGGTTGATCTGTACCCACTCCTCTGTCTGCCCAAGCATTTTTCTCTCTCTGGACTACATCTCCACCTATTGTTTATTCCTTCCCTCTCCCCCTATTCTTTAGCATATATACCAATATTTTCCTGGCTACAAACAATTCTGCAAAAAGGTCATTAGACCCGAAACATTAACTCTGTTTTCTCTGCACAGATGCCACCAGACCAGTTAAGTTTTTCCAGCAATTTCTGTTTTTAACTGTTAACTGTGCTGTCAACTGATGCTTGGTTGGAAAATCTTTTCTTATGTATAATTTAGGTGATGTACTCCAAGCACATTTTCACTAGCTTGAATAAATACATTCTTAATATTGCATGCGCATTTAAAATAAAAGTGGATGCAGAATGGTAAAAATACTTAAGCAATATTACTCCTTCTGAATCGTCTTCCAAACTTGTGGACTTTAAGAGAGAAGAAATTACAGGTTACTTTTTGTAGCAGTTTCTTTATTACCAAAACTGAGACCATAGCATTCCCAACTGATATATTTTAATGAACATTCTGCAATATTTTTAATTGAATAACACAAAACGAAGATGATAGTTTACCCAATTTATCTTTTCATCCACATCAGTTTGCTTGATTGTAAAACAGGCAGCCATGGCTGGAATTAATTTCTCTTTAACTGCACAAAGTATCATGATATAAACAATTCAGTCAGGGTTGAGATGTCTGTGAAGACTCTGAGTCTCCTGGTTAATGTCGTTTCATTAAAGGACAGTGACTATCAAGAATATGCTGTTTTGGATCAGTTAAAAGGTTCAAGCATTGCATCGCATCTACTATTGTAAAGAATATGACTAGTTAAAGTTTGAGTGCAACAACTACATTTTGATTTTTTGATATTGAAAGTAAACTGCATAAGAATCTTCATGAGCTGCACATTGTTCCCTTTGTTGATCTTTTTCACAGGAGATTTAGAAAAATTTAAGCGCTATAACATCTCTGTTTATGCTGTGTACACTGATGGTCCAGGAAATCCATTCTCAATGCCAGTATACCTACAGCAAGATAGTAAGTAAATATTTCCAGGATTTAACAGCTAACAAGGGACTTTCCAAGGACCTTGATTTCAGATAGTTTATAGAAATTTGATTAAACATCGGGGAGGAGGCTATATCCTTAGTTGTATTGCCAACTTAGAAATGCAGCTTGTAAAATTGGCTCAGTTGAAACGTTCTATTTCCTGACCTTAAAAACTAATTATACTCTAGAAAGTTTAATACTTTTTAAAAAAATTCTGAACTGTTAAAATAATTTCCTTTTAATTCTGTTTCCTAGTAAAATTATGCGCAACAGTAATTACTCTTTGCTTAAATCAAGAAGTACATGTTGTATTTATGATGTCAAAATATGACTTTTTTCATTGATTTATTACTTTATCTGGAATAGCTGTATAAATACAGTAGCTGTAAGAACAGGTCAGAGGCTTGGAATCCAGTGGAGAGTAACTCACCTCCTGACTCCCTAGATTCTGTCCACCATCTAGAAGACACAAGTTGAGAGTGTGATGGAATACTCCCCACTTACCTGGATGAGTGCAGCTCCAACAACATGCTTGAAAGGATCCAAGACAAAGTAGCCCACTGATCGGTACCATGTACACTCCCTCCACCATGATTACACAGTAACTACAGTGTGTGCCATCTACAAAATGCACTGCTATAACTCACTAAGTCTCCTTCAATAGCACCTTCCAAATCTGTGACTTCTACCAACCAGAAGGAGTAGGATAGCAGATACATGGGAACACCAAGGTCACCTTCAAAATCTCACATCATCTTGACTTAGAAATGTGTCACTGTTCCTTCACTGTCACTGGGTCAAAATCCTGGAACACCATCCATTATAGTACTCTTGTTGCACCGACACCCCAAGGACTGTAGCAGTTCAAGAGGACAGCTCACAACCACCTTCTCCAGGGCTGCTAGTCTAAAGAACAATTTTATTTGCCAACAGTGATGACATCCTATGAAAGAATTATTTTTAAAAATGCTAATCCTATTTGGATCGAGTTATAATGCAAAGAATGCATTTCTTTTAATGGGCAAAGAAATAAAATTCACTTGGAAAATAACATGGCTGGCTTTTTAGGTCCGATTTTAACTATTAAAGCCTGTCCACGTGTTCTGTAGTAGTGGAGATGATTGTTATACTCATTTAATCTGCTTCTGGCAAGTGTATGGGATAGAGGTAAGTCGAGTGTTAAGAGGCTGCTGAATGCCATTACCTGAAGAGCCCCACAGCACTGTATTGTAATACTACCCTATTTCTGTGGTGAGTGATAGTGAAGATAAGAAGGGTAAAAAGTCTCTGTTTCTAAATGAATAAATGCAAAGGATTATTAGCGTTACATGCATGTGCGATGAAGATTTTCTTTGTCAGTTCCAGAAGTAGGCCCAATTATTGATGCTCCACTTGTGAGAGGTACAGAGTGCACAGTTAAATGGCATGAAATCCCAGTGGAAAAGAGGCGTGGATTCATCACCAATTACACCATCTTTTACAAACATGCAAAAGGCGAAGCTGGTAAATGTGCTGTTTCAAGTAGTCTTGTATAAAATAAATATTAAGATACAGTCAGATCCATATCATTGCTGCAGCAATTGCTCCAGTATTGTTATTGTACATACAGTATCATTTATATATTCCTTGCGCGTGCTTCAATGGACTATTCTAACCCCCTGCAGCCCTCTGGGTGCTGGTTAGCTTGTTGGTTATTTGGCCCAACTGTGGTACAGGTGACATCAACAGCATGGATCACAATCCCTGTACCACCTGTGGCAGTTCCTTGCCATCTCCCATGTTTGATGCAGCTTAATACCTCTCAAGCTATACAGCTACTTGTCTATCTCTAACAGAGAGAGATGTTTATTGTCCATTAACCTCAACTACAATTCTCTCTTTGTGACATTTTAGCAGCAAATCTGTTCACTGCTTCCGTGTATTTTGAGTGCTAATATCCACAGATCTCATGAAACAGGTACATAAAGTGTTTAAAAGGCATTAAGGATGCACTACTTAGAGGAGGCATAGACTACAATAACAAGGAGTTTATGCTGGAATTCCATCTGATGCTAGTTAAACCAAACACAGTTATGGTCAGCCATCAACATGAAGGATGTGATCACACTGGAAAATAGTACAGAGGAACGTTGCCAGGGACTGGAGAATTTTAATTGAGGAAAGAATGAAGAGGCCAATATTGTTTGTCATCGAACAGAGGAGGTTGTGGGAAGATTTAATTGATACATTGGCAAACAATGAGGAGCTGAGACAACATGGATGGAAATGACCTATTTAACTTAGTAGAGAGGTCATGAACCAGGAGTGGAATTTAAAGGATTAAGAATTAAAGTAGAAGGATTAAGAAGGAATTGAGGAGCACGTTTTTTCACTCAGAGGCCGGAGAGCCTGAAACTCACTGTCTGAAAGGGTGGCTGAAACAGAAACATTTAAAAAGTACATGGCAACACTTTTGAAGTGCTTTGGACTACAGTACAAGGTACTAAAAGTGCCAATGGCCTCCTGTGTTGTAATTTTTTGAATCAATGATCCTATGAATTTGTGAAAGGAACATTGTGTTAAACCTTGAACAAAAACAAAGTTGCTGGAAAAGCTCAGCAGGTCTGGCAGCATCTGTGGAGGAGAAAACAGAGTTAAAATTTCGGGTCCGGTGACCCTTCCTCAGAACTGAATCCGCAGTTCTTTTGGTTTTTATTGTGTTAAACCTTATTGTTGCACACAGAGACTTCTTCACAAAATTCTCTTGGTCAAAGGTTTATTGCCTTCTAATTATTTTTTCCACTATTTCACAGGTGTAACAGTGAATTCAACAGTCCATGAATATACACTGAAATCTCTGCAGAAGAATACTGACTACACATTTTATGTTATGGCATCCACAGAGAAGGGAGGCATAAACAGCACGTTGAGTTCCTTCACAACAAATGCTCTTGGTCAGTGAAGTAAACTTAGAAAAAGTTTTATGCGCGTTTATTTCTGGGCTGCGTTTGTGTCAAGGACTCAAAGCAGCTGCAGTGTTCCCCTGCCAAGCCAACTTTCCTCCCCTACGAAGCTGACATTGTCACCCCTGATGGGCCATTGTGCCAGGGCTGACTTTAAAGTGTTAGAGCTTGTGTTCCTTGTGGTTTCTTGGGTCTCATTCCCTTTATTAAAGGGAATAGTGCACATTTACAACAGAAGAAGTGAATTTCAGATTTTATCAGTGTGAAATTGCTATCAGGAACAGGAACCGATAAGAGCCCATTCGCATAAAAAAGGTACCTGTCCCTGTTTCCACACATCTTAAATTGAGGACCCATTTCTATCTAAAATCCACAAAGTAGATTAATACATTTCTAACTTCTTTCAAAATATTTCACTATACTTATGGTCATTCAATTGAAAATTTATGCATATTTAATATAGCAGTGTTCTGCAGATGTCGCAAGATTCAAACACTGTGAGTGGGACTCAAAATAATTGAAATTCTCATTAGATCAAGAGTTTTGAATTTATCACATGAACATACAAAGGAGTAGGCTGCTTGGCCCCTTGAGCCACTTCCGCCATTCAACAGGATCAAAGCTGATCTGATTCATCCACATTCCTGCCTACCCAAAATAACCTTTCATCCCCTTGTTTGTCAAGAATCTATCTACCGGTACTTTAAAAAGATTCAAAGACTGTTGTGATTGGTTGGCTCGCTGAGCTGGTTCGTTGTTCTGCAGACATTTCATTACCCTGCTGGGTAACATCATCGGTGCAGCCTCGGAGGGCCAACCAACCACAACGTCCACAACCCAAGCTACAAATCTACTCTAAAACCTTAGATTCAAAGACTCTATTTTCACCTTTTTTTGAAAAGAGTTCCAAGCATTCATGCCCCTGACAAAAATTTTCCCTAATCTCTATTTTTAAACAAGACCACTAGTTCTGGCTTCTTCCACAAGTGGAAAAATCATTTCCATATTCACCCTGACCCTCATGTTTTGAACAATTTGCCTCTTACTCTTCTAAATTTCAGTGGGCATAAGCCTAGCCAGTCCAACCTCTCCTCATCAGACAAATGGCCCATTCCAGGTATTAGTTCAGTAAACCTTTTCTGAACCATTTTCCCTTCAAACAAGAAGAAATGTAACCTGGGTTTGCTGGATGCCAAATGCTAAGGAATTGCTGTTTTCATTTTCATTTTCATTTATACAACACAGTCTCTTAATATCAGGTAACAGACTATTTTTAAATCTACATGGATAGTATTGACTGTAAGATTGTGCTTTGTGGATATTAGTGTTAAATTTCTGAAGGCATTCTGTGAAATTCCTATTTTGAGTATCAGAAACCAAAAATTTAAGTTGTTTAAAATAGTTGATTAATAAGTTTTGAAACAATATGTACCGTTATTTGTGTGGCAGTGTCAAAACCTTTAGAGAGTTGGTTTAAAAGTTTATTGTTATCAGTATATTCTGGTAAAACATTTAATGCCTGCAAATGGAACAAAATGTTGGATAACAGAATGCTGGAGGAAGTCTTGCCAAACCTAAATAGAAATACAAGCACTGTATGTTACCTATCAGGGTTGTGACTGGCATTGCTTCAAAATAATATCTAGTTTATAATTGTATTACAGGGCAAGAAGATATCGTGGTGATTCTGGTGCCTGTTCTCGTCGGCTTCCTACTATTAGTAAATGTCTTGATAATCTGCTTCAACAACAAGCATAGGTTAGTATGTTAACTTTTGATGTTTTGAGTTCCAAGTACCAGAGGTAAGTTCTGGTCATTAGCATTCAGGGCAGAAAACTTCACACGTAGTACATATGGAAAAATAAAAAAAATGGGTTCAATTTTCCATGAACTCAGTTCTGTAGGTGTGAAACACTGAATAGTACCTGCCCAATTTTCCAGTTCTCATTCCCTGTATGTGGTGCTCTGTGCTGGCAACACTGAATATGAACAATCACACAATGTAAAGTTTGATGCATTACATTATTTTGTGGCATTGCAACATGTATCACATGAAGCATGAGGATTGGGCTGTGGGTTATGATCTGGAGTGTCTGACATCAGCAGTCAGTGCAGGAACTGCTGGTTACACTTGCAGCATTGGAACCTCATTCTCTTATACAATATAGTACAGGACGATCCTGAGGGCAGACGTGATTGACATGTATAAAATTATGAGGGGCATAGACAGAGTAGATGGGAAGAAACATCTCCCCTTGGTGGAAGGATCATTGACCAGGAGATGTACCTTTAAAATAAGGCACAGGATTTTTAGAGGGATGTGAGGGATACAATGGACCAAGTACTGGAAGTTGGAATTAGAATAATTGGTCATTTTTTGACTGGTGTGGACTTGATGGGCTGAAGGGCTTTTTTCTGTGCTGTTGACCTGTATAGTTCAGTGACTCTATATGGGTGCTTATAGTTCTGTGACTCTATATGGGTGCTAGACAGCAAAAAGGAACAATTGTAGGAAGGAAGGTGGTCATTCTTTAAGGAGGGGGCTACTGTGGAGCAGTTCTTTTCTCTTCTGGCTTGATCTCCCAGTAGCATCCATACCCACATTGAATATCTCAAAATATCAAACTTAATTTAAGTGTCCACTTAACATTGGAGGAGACAGTGGTATTGTGGTAAGATCATGGGAATAGTAATCTAGAGACATAGGCTCATGCTCGAAGGATGTGGGTTTGAATTGCAACATGGCAGACTGTAAAGTTTGAATTCAATAAAATCTGGAATTAGAAGTTAGTGTAATGGCTATCATATAACTGTTGTTGAATTGCCATTAAAAAAAATGTCTGCTTCACTAATACCATTTAAGGAAAGAAATCTACCATCCTAATGTGGTATGGCCTACAAGTGGCTCCAGACCAATGAAAATAAGGTTGACTCTTAACTAACCCCTTGATTGGCTCCCTATCCATCACTGTTCACATTCAGACCCTTTGCCACCAACAAACAGTGGCAGTAATATTTACCATCTACACAATGTATCTTCAATAGCACCTTAATAAGGCATGACCTTTCATACCTGGAATGACATAGGTAGAAGAGGCATGGGACCCCCAGCACGAGCATGGTCCTTCCCCCAAGTTGCTTTCCACCTTGAATTGAAATTACATTGCTGCTCCTTCAGTGTTGTTGGGTAAAAATCTGGAACTCCCTCACTAACAGCATTAAATATAAAAAGGGCTAAATGTAGTATTTTATACCTGCCATCAGTATTGTAGAATGTGTCTCCCCTCATTAGGAAAAAGGAGAGCAAGGAGGGGTCATGAAATGTCTTTGGCAAGTAGGGTTAAAGAGAATCCCAAGGTATTTCATACGTACACTAAAAGCAGGAGGAAAAGTAGAGAGAGGGTAGGCCCACTCAAGAATAAAGAAGGGAACTTGTGCTTGAAGGCAGGTGGTATGGGTGAGATCCTAAATGCATACTTTGCATTGGTATTCACCCACAAGAAGGACGTGGAAGGAACTGAGATTAGGGTGGAGCATGCTAACGTGCTAGGGCACTTGAGGTCAAGAAAGAAGTGGCGTTAGGTATCTTGAAGAAGATTAAGGTGGACAAGTCCCTAGGGACTGATGGGATCGACCCCAGGTTTTTGAGGGAGGCAAGAGAAGATATTGCTGGGACATTGACCAAGGTCTTTATATCCTCGCTAGCCACTGGAGAAGTCCCTGAGCACTGGTGAGTAGCTAATGTTGTTCCTCTGTTCAAGAAGGGAACTAGGGATAATCCAGGAAATTATAGATTGGTGGGTCTCACATTGGTCGTTGGGAAGGTATTGGAGAGGGTTGTTAGGGATAGGATTTACACGCATTTGGAAGAACATGGCCCATTTAGGGACAGTCAACATGGCATTGTGTGAGGCAGGTCACGTCTTACTAACTTAATTGAATTTTTTGAGGAGGTAATGAAGGTAATCGAGGGTAGAGCAGTGGCTGTTGTTTTACATGGGTTTTAGTAAGGCTTTCAAAAAGGTCCCTCATGGTAGACTCATCGAGAAGATTAAGATGCATGGGATCCACAGTGACTTGGCTGCGTGGATTCAGAATTGGCTTGCCCATAGAAGGCAGAGTGTAATGGTGGAAGGAAGTTTTTCAGGCTGGAGGTCCGTGACTAATGGTGTTCTGCAGGGATCCATACCCATCAGGGGAGTTGTGTATAGTGTAGAAGGTTGTCAAACGATATAATGGGATATAGATCTGTTGCAGATATAGGTGGAGAAATGGCAGATGGAGTTTAAACTGGGTAAGTGTGAGGTGTTGCGCTTTGGGAAATCAAACATTAAAGGAAAGTGCACTGTTAATGGCAGGACCCTTATCAGCATTGATGTACAGAGGGATCTTTGGGGTCCTAGACCGTAGCTCTCTGAAAGTGGCCACATGAGCAGATAGGGTGGTAAAGAAGTTGAATGAAATGCTTGCCTTTTGTTGTTTGGGGCATTGAGTACCAGAGTCAGGAAATGATGCTGCAGCTTTATAAGACCTTGGTTAGGCTGCACTTAGAGTATTGCGTTCAATTCTGGTCACCACGTTACAAGAAGGATGTGGAGGCTTTGCAGAAGAGGCTTACCAGGATGCTGAATAAAAACCGAAAGAACTGCCGATGCTGTAAATCAGGAACACCAGGATGCTGCCTGAACTAGAGGGAATGAACTGTAAGGAAAGGCTGGATGAGCTAGCGTTGTTTTCTCTGGAGCGGTGGAGGCTTAGGGGAGACCTAAAAGTTTATAAAATTATGAGATGCATAGATGTCAGAATCTTTCTCCCAAATTTGAAACATCTAACACTAGGGGGCATGCATTTAAGGTAAGAGGGGGAAAGTTCAAAGGAGATGTGAGGGGTAAGTTTTTCACACAGATGAGTCTGGAACATGTGCCAGGGTCAGTGATAGGAGCAGAAACAATAGGAGTGTTTAAGGGGCTTTTAGATAGGCACATGAAAATGCAAGGAATGGAGGGAATAGGACCATGGGCAGGCAGAAGGGATCATTTTAACTTGGCATCACGTTCGGCGCGACATCGTAGGCCGAAGGGGCTGTTCCTGTGCTGTGCTATTCTATGTTCTATGTTCTATGAGTCATAGATTCATAGTGTTAGTCAAACCAGTTCATGCCAACCATAATCCGAAACTAGTCCCACCAGCATGTGCTTGGCCCATATCCCTCCAAACATTTCCTATTCATGCACTTATCTAAATGTCTTCTAAACATTGTAACTACACCCGCATTCACCGCTTTCTCTGGCAGTTCATTCCACACATGAACCCACTGTCTGTGTAAAAAAATTGCCCCTTTCCCCTCTCACCTTAAAAATATGCCCCTTAGTCTTGAAATCCCTTAACCTAGGGAAATGACACCTGCCATTCACCTTATCTATATCCCTCATTATTTTATAAACCCCTATAAGGTCACTCCTCGACCTCCTATGCTCCAGTGAAACAAATCCCAGCCTATCCAGCCTTTTGAGTTTGTTGACTTGCTCGCTGAGCTGGTGAATTCTTGTTCAAACGTTTCGTCACCATGCTAGGTGACATCATCATTGGAGCCTCCAATGAAGCGATGTCGTTCTATTCTGCTTGGAATTTATACTGTCTGGTCCATTATGGTGAGTACTATCATTTTGCTCTGTATTAGTTTGTATATGGGGTCCAATATTGGACCGGAAATGACACTACTCAGCATAACGGACCGGACGGTATAAATTCTAAGTGGAGTAGAATAACATCATTTCATCGGAGGCTCCACTGATGATGTCACCTAGCATGGTGACGAAACTTCTGAACGAGAACAAGCCAGCTCGGAGAGCAAGTCAACAACTTCACCCACAACCCGAGCTACAGATCTTTGCCAAAACTATCCAGCCTATCCTCATAATTCAAACCCTCCATCCTCAGCAACGTCCTGGTAAATCTCTTCTGAACCCTCTCCGGTTTAATAGTATCTTTCCTGTAACAGGAACTGTACACAGTACTCGAGAAGTGGCCTCACCGACGTTCTGTACAACCTCAACGTAACGTTCCAACTCCTATACTCAAAGGTCTGAGCAATGAAGGCAAGCGTCCTAAATGCCTTCTTAACTAACATATCAATACATGATGCAAACTTCAAAGAATTATTTACCTGAACTCCTACTTTTAATTGTATAAATCTTGTTCCATGTTCTATGTTCACCCATTTTGAATGACATACAAGTACATAAATGGCAAAAGTATCTGAAATATATTGCAGCTATGGTTCGTTTAGTTATTTGAAGGATATAATTTTTATCTCTGACTCTTTTAGGATTGCAAAACACATTTGGCCTGAGGTGGCAGATCCAGCAGGCAGTAGTTTGGCTGATTGGTTTCATGAACACCAATATAAGGTATATTTTTCTCCCTTTATGTTTTTGATTTGTGGTAGTGAGTTTAATTTAGTACAGAAACAGGAAATATTGGAAATACTCAGTAGGCAAGACACCTTTTGTATGAAGATTAGCTTTTCATATCTGTTGTTTATATTTTTCACAACTCAGTAGTTTACCTTTATTTTAACTTTGTTACTTTTTTTGGGAATAAATTCAATGAATAGTAAAATCCCCTGCACACTGCATGTTTCCTCAAATTTTACTTTCCTATTTTGAAATGATTTTAATTTAAAAAGTTTTCGTAAACTATTTGGTACCTTAGATTCTAATCTTCTTTAATTGCAGTAACACTTGGTGCCATCTTGCTATCTATCATTAAAATATAACAGTGATTGAACTGTTAGTCACACTTCAATTAGTTTTATATCTTTTCTAAGCAGCACAACTTTCACTGTCTCCAATTCACTTTACTGTATAATGTGAACATTTCTGTAATTTACTGTGTGTGCATGTATCACAATGTGCTGGAAGTGCTACAGGAACAAGGGAATGTAGGAACAGGAATAGGCCATTCAGTGCAGTGAGTTGAGATCATGGCTGATCACCTACCTCAGCGCTGCTTTTTCCTGCATTATCCCTTGATGTTATTACTAAGTAAAAATTTACTGATGTGACTTAAACTTAGATAATGATGAAGCATCCATAACCTTCTGGAATAGAGAATACTAAAGACTTAATACACACTGAGCGAAAAATTCCTTGTCATCTTAGCTATAATGCCTTACCTCTTTTTATGAGACCGTATTCTCTGCAATCACCCACCCCTCCATCCCAACAGAAAACATCCCTTTTGCATCTATCCTGTTTATGAATGTTGTATGTTTCCATGAAAAACATAATCAGACCAGAACAGACAGCAAAGGGCTGTTGGCTACCACTTCCAAACATGGCAAGGAAAGAACACGGTGGAAGTAGACATTTTCATTTTTAATGAAAGCATTGCCCTTTCTTCAACCTCTTTGTTCCAAATGTGTGCTTCTCAGGTTCTGCAACTACTATGACAGGTTGCATCATTTAATTATAATGAGCCTGGTGCACATTGACTTGTGTATTGAATTCTAGCACCCTTTGCTCCTGTCGCTGACATACTAGGACATGCTGAGTCCTTTCTATTGCCTCTTACCTCTGGGCAGCTCATTCCCCAGAAAATGAAGCACAATGTATTTCAGTTCATTGGCAATTGCCATTGGATTACCAGTCTCTTTAATTTAAAAGACATCCTGCTGAACAATCATCGTTAAATATACTTGGATGTGTAAACTTGTGGTGCGAATTGCTTGGTGTTGATTATGCATATACAGGAGCGGTGCAGATGGTCATTGGTAACTACCAGAAGGAAAACAAGGCTGACCTGCTGCTTCACAGCTAATTGTTTCTTTTTTGGAATGTAATCTGTTGTTTTGTGGCAGTCATTTTGCATACACCTAGGTTCATGAAACTGTACCTCTGCACCTTCTCTGTAGCTGTAACACTCTGTTCTGCATTTTGTTCTATTACCCTGATGTACTTATGTAAGGTATGATTTGCTTGGCTAACACACAAAACAGTACTTTTCACTGTATCTTGGTACATGTGACAGTAATAAATCAAATCAAGTCGCATCAAATCAAATCAATACATTGAATAAATAACCAGTTACTCTGATTTGTTGGTTTAACTTGAAGGATAAATACTATTCAGGAATCTTCTCTAAACTACCTCCAATGCAATTACATCTTTTTTCAAGTAAGGGGTGTGCCCTGCAGAGGGATTAAACCATTAAGCTGTTGACTCTGTGTGGAGCTGGAGGAACACAGCAGGCTAGGCAGCATCAGAGGAGCAGGAAAGTTGGCGTTTCGGATTGTGACCTTCTGAAGAAGGGTCCCGACCCGAAACGTGAACTTTCCTGCTCCTCTGATGCTGCCGAGCCTGCTGTGTTCCTCCAGCTCCACACTGTGTTATCTCTGACTCCAGCATCAGCAGTTCTTACCAACTCTGAAGCTGTTGACTCTGATGTGAATGCCATCACTGAGCCAAATTGATACTTATTAGCATAGAAATGGAGATGATGATCACTCCAATCATTATTTCATGAAGAGTAATTAGCATTCAGAATGTGGGATGAGTTGAATTTTTGTTTAAGTGGGGAAAGAATGCAGAATGCTGCAGCACTGAGGATTTGGATGTCCTGTTGCATGAATCACAAAAAACTGGCATCCAAGTTTAGTGGGGAACAGGAAAGACAAATGATCTTTTGGCCTTTATTTAATCGGGAATGGAGCATAAAAATAGGGACGTCTTGCTAAAACTCTGAACAATTTTGACCCCTTATCTAAGGAAAGACATATTAGCATTGGATACAGTCCAAAAAAGATTCGCTTGGTTGTTTCCAGGTATGGAGAGATCTTCTTATGAGGAGAATAGGTTGGGTTGGGTTTGTACTCATTGAAGTTTAGAAGTATGGGAGGAAACCTTATTAAAATATGTAAGATTCTCAGGGGGCTCGAAAGGATAAATTTGGAGGGATTGTTTTCTCTTTTGGTACTCTCGGACCACGGGTCATCATCTCAAAGTAGTACAGTCACACATTTAAGAAGAGATAAGGAGGATATTTTTCTCTCAGGAGGTGGTCAATGTGTGAAATTCTTTACTCAGAAGGCTGTAGAAGCTGGGTCATTAGTACATCCAAGGCTGAGGTGAACAGATTTTTAATCAGTAAGGGAATAAGGTGATATGGGAAAGAGACAGGAATGTTGGGTTGAGAATTATCAGATCAGTCATGATCTCATTGAATGGCAGAGCAGACTCGATGGACTGACTGGCTTACTTCTGCTTCTTGTCTCATGGTCTTGCGTGTATTTTGCCTCTAGTGACTAACTTTTGTCAGTTAGTGCTAAAACAAAGAAGAAACTTATTTCTACCAAAATTAATTTCAAAGATAGTAGAAACTGCAGATGCTGGAGAATCTGAGATAACAAGGTGTAGAGCTGGATGAACACAGCAGGCCAAGCAGCATCAGAGGAGCAGGAAGGCTGACGTTTTGGGTCTAGGCCCGAAA
>NC_063332.1:60682126-60706583 GCF_021869965.1 Rhincodon typus | reverse complement strand
GCTGTGTTCATCCAGCTCTACACCGTGTTATCTCAGATTCTCCAGCATCGGCAGTTCCTACTATCTCTGTACCAATCTATCCAATCTCTTTTCATAGCTAAAACTTTCTTTTCCAAGGGTAGGGGAGTCCAAAACTAGAGGCATAGGTTAAAGGTGAGAGAGGAAAGATTTAACAGGGGTCTAAGAGGCGACATTTTCATGCAGAGGGTTGTGCATGTATGGAATGAGCTGCCAGAGGAAGTGATTGAGGCTGATACAATTACAACATTTAAGAAGCATCTGGATGGGTACTTGAACAGGAAGGGTTTAGAAGGATATGGGCCAAATGCTGGCAAATGGGACTTGATTAATTTAGGATATCTGGTCGGCATGGGTGTGTTTGACCGAAGGGTCTGTTTCTATGAATCTATGACTCTCCAGCCCAGGCAACAACCTGGTAAATCTCCTCTGTACCTTTTCCAATGCTATCACATTTCTGCCTGTAATGTGGATTCCAGAACTACGCACAATACTTTGGCTGTGGCATAACCAAATTTCGATACAGTTCCAGCATAACCTCCCTGCTCTTAAACTCTATGCTTTGACTAATAAAGGCAAGTATACCATAAGCCTACTTAACTACATTGTCCACCTGTCCTGTTCGCGTAAGGGACCAGTGTACAAGCGCACTAAAGTCCCTCTAATCTTCAGTGCTTCCCAGGGTCCTACTGACGATCCTGTATTCCCTTGCCTTGTTTGTCCTGCCCAAGTGCATCACCTCACACTTATTCGGATTGATCATTTGCCACAAAATAGCCCATCTGACCATCCCATCTATATCCTCTTGTATTCTAAGGCTATCCTCCTCACTTTATACCACCCAGCAATTTTTGTATCATCTGCAAACTTACTAATCAACCCTCCTACAATCAAGCCTAAGTTATTTATGTATACCACAAACAGCAACACTGACCCTTGTGGGACCCCACTGTACACCTACTTCCAGTTGGAAAAAGCTCTCAACCTTCCTGGTACTCAGACAATTGTGAATATAATTTGCCAAATTTCATTGGAGCTTATGGGCTTTTACCTTTGCTATAATTCTCCCAAGTGGGACTTTATCAAAAGCCTTGCTAACGTCCAAGTAGACCACATCAAAAGCATTGTACTCATATACACACCTGGTCACCTCTTTAAAAAATTCAGTCATGTTGGTCAGACATGACCTCCCCTGAACAAAACCACACTGACTGTTCTAGATTAACTCCTGCCTTTCCAAATACAGATTAATTCTGTAAGTCAGAATTGCTTCCTGTCGTTTGCCTATCACCGAAGTTAAGACTATCCCAGTTTGTTGCCTTGTTACATTCTTGGTTGATTATGGTTGTTATTGAATCATTTTGTTATAAAGCATCTTACTGTAGCAATAAACTGCACACTGTTATATTTCTGCTGTTTTAAATGTTGGTTTCAATGTTAAGTTCTATTGTTCTTTACCAATTTGACACTTTCAGAGAGATGATTGAAGATCTTCCTTTTCTGAGACAGCTGAAGGATTTCTAAAAGATCTGTGAGTAGATGCTTTCCCAAATGATCTCAATCGATAAAATTCAATTCAAATATGGTTTCAATGACCTTGTTCATACCAATATTTCTTTCTGTGTCCGAGTTAGTCTTGTGCTGAATTTGACACAGAATTACCAGAGATTTAGGCTCGTTTTCTTATCTCTGTTGTTCTTTAGTGACTGAAATTGATAAAGTTTCTTAGTAGTCAAACAAAACTTGTATCACTCACTCACACCATTGAAATAATAAAGATTTAACTAACTTCACAGTTAGGACTCTGAAATCACAAATTCCAATAAACAATTTTGTTCCCAATTTTTAAAAATTGATTTACTTTAGGCCTGTTTCTGAAGAACTTTCTTAACTTGCTTGTTGTTAACTTTGTTGTCAAATCATTAGGAGATTGTGATATCATTGTTTGAAGACTTAACTCTGTTTCCTAGTCTAGTCTTTTCGGGTGGAAACAATTTGTTTTCTTTCCTCTGGAAGATTGAATTTGCTTTAGGTGTCTGATAATTGGCCTCTTTTTGTGGGTACTCGATCTAGATTTACCCCTGAGCTGCTAACGGGGTTTTATTGTTCTTACAGCAGTTTTGTAATTTAAAAGCTTGATTCCTGTTTTGCTGAATATAAAGTAAAAAGCTTTAATATGGTAAGTATAAACTAAACCTGTTGCAGCTATTTAGCGCAAGTAAACATAATTTCTTATGCCCTTTTCTCTGTCTTATTTTCTCCCTTTCCTTTGCTCTCTGTTATTCTTTCTGTCCACCATTTAACACTGAATATTGTATTTAACTTCCTAGTTTTTCCTGAGTTTATTTCTTAATCCTTCAGTCTCCGTGATTAAGGACATGTCTGTTGCTGGCTCTGTCTACTCAGGTCCCAAATGCCCTGTTTTACTGCTGCGCTGATGTCAACACCCAGTTCCTATAAGTTTGTGAATGAGATTTTTTGACCTTATGAGTGCAGAGTGAAGCCTAAATCATGTGGCATTAGATGCTCTGCTTCACCAACTCTATACCCACAGTTATGGATGAAGTCAATCAATCTGTGTTTTGGAACAGAATTTAATTACATACACTTTCCTGGTGTTGGTTAACTTTGCAGTTGTTTATTTGGGAAAATAATCTGAAATTAAATTCCCGACTGAATTAATAAATCACAATTAAATTGACAGGCTGGACAGACTGAATAAATGTTTTCTTTCTCCCCTGCAGTCACTTCTACCGTGAAATACTTTAATGGTAATATAACCGCCCCTCAAGTTATTGTGCAAACATTGTCATAAAGATCTTTTCCAGCTGTTAGGAAATAATTAATATTTATAGTCGCAGTACAGAACTTGAGTACTGCCTGATAAAAGAGACAGATCTAGACATGTCACCATTGTGTAAATCAGTATTCACTTATGAACTCTGCAACTTGTGCAGTGAATTCAGTTTCAATGACATCAAGTGCACCCAAATAAATAGTGTTGTCATGGGATCACTGCTAGATCCAGCGCTCACATACATATTTATTGCATTCCATGAGAAATGTGTCTTCGATGAAGTGACAACAGCTCTCCTGCCACTTGTATATTTCCAATGCATAGATGCTATGGATGCTGAATGTGAATCCGCAGCTGTGCACGCAAGAATTTCTGTGCATGTCTTAATGGGCCCCATCCTGCAATCAAAGTAACGTTAAGCATGGACCAGTCAAATGAACTCCCTTTCCTCATTATCCTAGTGAGGAATCAACCAGGGGGTTCCTACTACTGTCACCTACAAACCTACCCTCACTGGTCAGCATACCTTGTGGGATTTCTACAATCCATGCACAATAATATTGGCCTTATTGGTGATCTTGTTAATGCAGGACAGTGGCTACCTTAATGAGACTATTTCTGGCTTTTGTGCAAATTCATGAACAAACCTAAGGTAGTTATTCTTGGTTCTGGAAAATGCCCAGTCTACCTCAGAGCACCCTGGAAGGGTACGGTGTCTCAAAGTTTTGAGCAAAAGATGAAATTAATTGTTTCACACTGTTACTGTGCAGCAGCAAAATGAGTGTTGTTCGCCACTAATATGATCTTGCTGTCAAACCAAAAAAATGGTCTGCCTATCACACATTGAATAATGTGGTTTATGAATTTCAGTGCTGGTGTGATGTCAGGTATGACAGGCAGTATGTCCCAAAGAGTCATATAAAATGGCATATTTTCTTCACAACAAGCAAGATACTGACCATATCCAACTGGCCTTCACTTGTAAAACTTACAACAGTGTCCAACATTAGATGGAGACTGCAATTGGATATTTGCTGGATAATCCTGAGTGTATGGAATATTGCATTAACACCCAATTTAGGATTGTTAGTCAGGCTTGCCATATGCTGCATGAAAAAAAGGTAAGGAAGATAGGAGAGTGTAAGAAATGGAAAACCCATGGAAAGGAGCAGAATAGTATGAAACATGGAACACAGTTGAAGAAAAAAAGCTTAGACAAGCAGTAGAGAGTAGGACTCAGAGCAAAACACATCCATATCAGGAAACAGCTAGTGCAACTTAGGCAATTTGACCACATGACCATAAAAGAGGACAGTCACCAGTCACTTAGGGGTCAGAGATCACCTATACTGCTCGAAATAACTATGCAGCAATATAAGTAGGAGCTTAGGGCATAGAGAGGAGATGGTAAGGACAGATAAGCCTTGAAAATATCAGATGCTCTGATAAAACCCTAGATTGCAGCACAAACCAGAGAGAATATGAGGCCCAGGAGTCACAAAATGCAAAACAACAACTTAAGTTTGCAAAAGCTAAAAAAGAGAATGATGGACACTTGATTGTCACATAATTTCTTTTATACCAATGTTGTATGTAACCATTATGATGTGAAGATGTATAAATGTGTTGTTTTGAGCTGTAAACGGTGGAGTGTCTTTGAGCTTGACTTGGAAGACCTTTCCTGCATGCATGTGGTATAAGCTTGAATAAATTTATCTTGTCACGCTCCGCTCAGGTCTGAAGCCTCGACCTTTCATAAAACCCTCCATCAGTGTACTTGCATGGACTGGAAGTTAAATGTGTTAATATACAGGGCCCTATTCTTTGTAGATGGAAAGGACATGTACACACACTGCGTGTGTTTCAACTCAACAAAATAGCTGACAGCCACTCCCTGGCTCAGCTCTTGGGGCAATGCCCTGACCAATTAATGTAAACCTGCCTGGTTTAAAACTTAAACAAAGTCTGACAGTTAGCTGTCAACCATCATTAATTGGTACCTTTTCCACTGTACTGACTCTATCGATCAGTATCCCTAAAATGCCAAACAATTAGTGCTGTCCTTCCATACAGTATTTATTTTGTTTTACTTCTTGAATTGATATTCTTGCAAATTGTTCTGATGAAAGCAAGATGCAAAGCTTCAAGAAAACTTGTCTTTTTCAGCAATACTCATATTAACATTTAAGTAGTTCATTTGAAACTGGGAAACAAGGTGCTGGACTGTCTCCAAGCACAAGTCATTCAGTCATTGAGCACATGCATCAAAATAGGTTTGATTGACATCTTTTTCACATCTTCTAGAAGCTGAACTGAAGGTTTCAGGCATTTGAAGATTTGATTTGGCGAAGGAAATGATTCAGCATAATGAAGGATTAACTGCGGTCTGCCCACTGTGACTCACTGTCTTCCTGGACAATTTAGGATTCTTTCAACAGTATGATGATAATATTTCTACTGTGAGATATTTTTAGTTCACTTTTGTTGCCACCAAGCCATGAAGGCCATACTCTATGTTTCAACAATTTTTTCAATATTATTCCCTGTGCAAATGTACGGACTTGGAATTCCAACTCCTTTTTAACCTACACCTGAAATACCTCCTCTGAGTTCAGTAACAGACAAGTCAAGTTTGACTGTAAGTTCCGAGATGGTGGTAGCTGACCCGTGTGGCTCCCCATCAAAGTTGGATCTTCAGCGTTCCTTGAATAGACCTGATATGACTCATTCTCCTCACTTTGCAGTTGTTGTCCTATAGTTCTGATGGTCTCAGAGGCCTTTTCCAGCTCTTTTGCATCAAAATTATTCTGTGGGTTAAAGAGATCAAAATTAAAGATTTTCGAACGAGACAGGTTAATGAAATCCTATTACACAGAGGAATTTCACGCCTTCATGTTCACTCTTTAGTATTTTGAATCCTTTCGATGTTTAAATGCATTAGAATATAGTAAACAGGTAGAAGTTAGTCATAATCTCCCTGTCTGGCTTTGAGCCACTTGGACAGTAATTTTTCAGGTTATTCTTTCCATTGTCTTTTGTTTTACCTCTTTTCTGTCATTACATGGAAACAGGGGTTGGTGGGTGCTGGTGTTCAGTTCTGATGCCCCAGCCAGCACAGTGTGTGGGGTTGCCTTGATGGACCAGCTGGTCATTCCCTGACTGTCAATTTTATTTTCAAAATTGAAAGTGATGGAGAAACTTAATTCTGAAGAACAGTCATATCAGACCTGAAACATTAACTCTGTCTCTCTCTCCACAGATGCTGCTGGACCTGCTGTGTTTCTCCAGCGTTCTCTATTTTTATTTCGGATCTCTAGCATCCATAGCATTTTATTTTTTATATCAATTTTGTAAGTTCATTTTAGAGACCACTATCATTGTAGTATGCTTACCAAAATTTTGATTCCATTAAAAAAATTATATACGAGTCTATATTCTGGGCCACTTTCACCCTTGAAGTCGAGAGACTTATTAGCAGTGGTGAACAGGTGGGTGGTGGCTTGTAATGTGTTGTGTTCTACAGTGAAGAAAAGTGCAATATATGGGAAAATGACACCCACGGGGAAGAATGCTATACTTATACTTTCAGGGGATATCTTGAATTGCTGGAGTGGCAGTGATCTATTTGTTGGTATAATGCCATTTCAGTTTGCAGTTTTCCCAGGACATTGCCTGATGCATAAAAATTCAGGGCAACTGTGTCCCAGAGAGCTGTAAGTCGGGTATAGCCATTTGAAACGTGAGGTATCGATCCATTTTGGACCGATGCCTGATACAAACAGCTTGGGTAGCTGCAATCTGTTCTAGCACTAGTGCTCCCATCACCTGCAGGTAGCTGGCAATTGGGCAATCCACTTGATGTCTTCTGTAATACTTTCACCCCCTTGCAGCCCTTCGTTCTGGTCCTCCGGCTTCTTATTGACCAGGAAGAGCTCTCTGCTGAATATTCTCCTCTCTGCTCTGTGTAATGTCAGAATATCTTTGGGACATTTAAATAGTTTTCTGGTGTATTAGTGAAAGAGTGTAAGAATGGGTGAGTGAGTAGGTGTGTAATTGGATAAGATGGGTGAGGTGAGTTGGAAAACTTGATGTGGTAGGTAGGGTGGCAGCTGGATAGGGTGCTAAGTGGGTGAGTAGGTTAAGTGGGTCAGGGGATAGTTTGGTTGGGTTGTGAGAGATCAGGTTGGGATCTGAGGGGTCGGGTTGGGTTGTGGGAGGTCAGACTGGGTTATGGGAGGTCAGGTTAGGCTGTGGGAGGTCAGTTTGAGTTGCGTGAAATATGGACTGGGGAGGCTTGGGGTCTCAGGGCATTCTGGGTAGTGGGGGGACATTCTGCATGGTGGGGCAATCTGGAGTGGGGGATGAGGGAAAGTCAGGTAATGGGGGCTTTGATGGGAAGAATTGGGTGTTGGGGTGGATAAAGGTTGTGTTAATTGTATAGTTCCCCAGGGGTTGTACTAGTAAATTTTCTGTACAACACGTCCTGGGTCACTATTCAGGAAAATAAACAGAACTGTCTGAAGTCTCCAAATCAAACTCAGAGAAGAATCTTCTTTGTTTGATGGATTTTTCATGTGCTGCCCATAAAGGTGCCAAGACAACCCCTCAGAAGGAAGGCCCACAAGATCTTGTGCCCATCAGGCACTCACAAGGATATCAATAGGCCTTCCTCATGACTGAGGACCGAGGATAAGGTATCCTGGGTGCCTGGCTCTGCTGCCCAATCAGAGGTCAGCAACTCCAGCACTCAGAAGGGAGGAAGCTGTGGCTGCAGGTGGATCAGCATCCATAAGACTCGCAGGATGCAGGAGTGATTGGAATAAAGTTAAATGTTTTTGGAGTGGTCAGTCTCGCAAGATGGGAGGTGGTGGGGAGAATTGGGTCAAGGATTGTCAATGGCCTCCTCATGCCCATGTCAATGCTCTCAATCATGCATAAATTATTACAGATGATGCCGCTTCCCAAACTTTCTGAAGAAGGGTCCCGACTCAAAATGTCAGCTTTCTTGCTCCTCTGATGCTGCCTGGCCTGCTGTGTTCCTCCAGCTCCACACTAGGTTAACCACTCGGGCAGACTGCCTGTTATTTGTCCCAGTTGGAGCTCAATGAATTAGACCATGGCAGAATGGGTCCTTAAGAGGTCATTAATTGACCATTCAGGTCTTCAGTAGAGTTGAGGTGGCATTGTGGCATGCAGGCCTTTCCACCTGGAATGTACTTGGCCAGAGGCAGAAGGCATTGGGAATAATTCACAACAAACTTACCTAATGTACAGGCTACTCAGCTCCTTCCTCACCTCTAGTGGGCACAGTAAATTCAGCTCTCAAAATCAGAGATATTTGCAGAAGATTTGGAGGATCAGGGGAATTGACCATTGGAGGTTCATAGATCCTGAGCAATTTCCACAGAGGTCAGTGCATTGAGACTTCTGTGAAGTCCTGATATGCATCTTGGGTCATACGTCTGATCTGAATGATCCACAGACTATAAGATCTTGACAAGAGTTTCAAGTTAACAACCTTGCAGGTAAGAACCTTACCTTAGATTGACATTTTGGTGAATTTAGGTAAGGATGACTGTGTGCTGCATCTGGGACATTCTGACAATTGTTTTTAGGATTCCTAGAGAGCAAAATTTGAAAAAGTAATAAATAAATAGAAAAACAAATATTAATGTTGGTAGTGCTTGTTTGAAATAGAATGCCATTTAATTGGATTAGCTATTGTTGTTCCAATGTGGTAAGAAATCCATGTAACATTTTGCATTTGTCTTAATCCTTCCTTGCTGTGCTCTGTCTGAAGGCACAGTGCTGCAATCTCTACTATTCAGTAATCATAGAATACCTACAGTGTGGAAACAGGCCCTTTGGCCCAACAAGTCCACACCGAACCTCAGAGCATCCCACCCAGACCCAGACTCATCCCCATATGACCCACCTAATCTATACATCCCTGAACACTATGGGCAATTTAGCATGGCCAATCCATCTAGCCTGCACATCTTTAGACTCTGGGAGGAAACCAGAGCACCCGGAGGAAACCCACGTAAAGAATGTGCAAACTCCATACAGACAGTCACCCGAGGGTGGAATCGAACCCGGGTCCCATTGCTGTGAGGCAGCAGTGCTAACCTCTGAACCACCATGCCACCCATTTAGTAAGTGGTTTAGGACACAGAAGCAACTTTGTGATGATGTCAAGGAGATGGTCCCCGCTGGGCATAAATAGCACAGTATGGGCAGAGTTAGTTAGAGAGTCATAGAGTCATAGAGTCATAGACTCATACAGCATGGAAACAGACTCTTTGGTCCAACTTGAGAGATTAGATGAGGACAGATTGAGAGAAAGTGGATAGAGAGAAATAAATGTAGAGAACAGTTATTCGATAAAGTAAAAGAAAGATCAGTTTTGGCGTATCTCAGATTGCCATAGAAATCATAGCATCCCTACAGGTGGAAGCAGGCCATTTGGCCCATTGAGTCTGGGCTGACCCTCTGAAGAGCTTCTTCTCCGCTCCCTGCCCCAACTCTATCTCTGTAACCCTGCAGTTCCCTAGCTAATCCACCTAGCCTGCATGTCCCTGGACACTATGGGTGGTCTAGCATATGTTATGGACCAGGCCAGACCCTCTCAAAGTATTTTAAGAAGGTAGCCTAGACCCTAACTTTTTCTTATTTTAAAGGCAGATGTGTAGTGGGTGTTCCAGGAGTGATGCAACTGGTGAAACCACTCGGCTTTAAGCAAAACAAAGTTCATTTAAACATTACAGTTGAAACACGACATAAGAACCTGGAATTTAGAGTAACTTAACTATGGGAAAACTGAACTGACCCGGTACAGCAACTTAACTAATTAACTGTTTCTATATAGTGCCATAACATGCCATAAACAGACCCCTTGGCAAAAAGGTAAATTCAAACACAGATTCTTACTGGCAGCAGAGTACAACATCCAGAGAGAAATTTCAGAGAGAGTCAGAGGAATTCTTTACTGAAATTTGCAACACTTCTGCTGCTCAAAACATCTTGTGACTACCACAGCTAAAAAAAATTAGTAAAAAGCTTAACTGGGAGAACTGGCTGCTCCACTTTCATTGTTAAACTATTATTCCCTAGACTCTTTTGTACTTCTGCCTTTACAACCGCTCTTCAAGAAACCAATGGCAAAATAACCTTTTTAAAGTGACGGCATTGTCACACATGACCAATCCACCTAACCTGCACATCTTTGGCCTGTTGGAAGAAACCTACGCAGACATGAGGAGAACGTACAAAATCCACATAAACAGTCGACTGAGGTTGGAATTGAACACGGGTCCCTGCTGCTCTGAGGCAGCAGTGCTAGCCACTGAGCCACTGTGTACGATAGTAATTTGTATTAGCAAACAATAAACAGTTATAGAGAAGTCCAAGCCTGAAGATGTTTCATGACTTTGCCTTCACCTTGACCAGTCTATCTAGAACCTAAACGCTTAGATATTGGCATAAAACCGCACAACAAAAGGTCCTCCACAAGTAGGCCAAAAAGGCAAGTCTGAAATCCGCCCCAGACAGATCAGAGATCAAAACACATGATGTTGAGATAAATCTGATCCTTAATAACCAATGAGCCAACTGGCACTCCAAAGGAGTTCAATTTGGGTGTTTACTTAGGTGCCGTAGCCTGGAGCTATGGATAGCAATGGTAGAAGCTTCAATTTTCCTTCCAACAAGTGGCTGACCAAGGGTCTCTCCCACTGTTGCCACCTACCATTGGTACATATGATGACATTCCAAGATGATACTCAACCTATTTAGTTGTGTTACGAATGCGCATTCCTTGACCATTAATCCCTGGAGTGGAATTTGAGCATGGAGCTCAGGGGCAGAGAGGCTCCCCTCTCCACCACAAGACCTCCGATCCTTATTTACAGAATAACTATTTTTGTAATGTATTTTTGAATAATAAAAATGAATTATAGTCGCTGGTGTTTAATAGACTAACTATTGTGATTTGGAATACATGACAAGAAGTGTTGCCCCTTGGAATAATTGCATTTAGTAACTTGAAATGAAAAAATGACTTGAAACCTGAGCAGTACTTACTTGTTCATAAAGTACACAAGTAACATCATAATAGTGACTGACAGGGAAACCGGGATGGTGGATGCTATGATAGTTGCAATTTCTTGTTTCGCTGAAAAATACAGAATTGTGTGGTATTGCTCACTGTATCCAAAACAAAATTAGGAGTAAACATAGCAATAATGCTGAACGATAGAACTGGCTGTTTAAAATTCAATGCAGAATGCTCTGACTTTAATATCACATATATTCACATCCAACATATTACTCCAGGTTGTAAATGTAAAAAGTGCATTTATATTTAATTGATGTGGGTGGGTTTCTACCACTTGTTCAGAGGAAAAGCCTTGGAAACTCTGGAACAACACTGAAATTTCACCCTGCCTTGTTCTCAGAGCGAACACTTGGGAAGGTTCCTCACTAAAAATTGAATTAATTGCTAAAGCTCATTTCAGAGTGACTTGTGTATGGGAGAATGAGTTGATGGGCTTCTTGTTTACTTTAAACACTGGGAAGGTATCCCTCCATAATTGCCCCATAGCAGGTGGTGATGAGGCACCTGAATGACTTGCAGAGAACAGTTAGGAGTCAACATCAGGGTGGGTCTGGAATCACATGAAGGCCAGACCAGGAAGGATGGCAGATTATTTCTCCTTACAGCAATCCACTTTCGTTATCAATAAGCGAAACATTTCACTCCAGCTTTATTAATTGATTGAATTTAAATTTCCCAGCTGCTGAAGCAGAATTTGAATTGGTCCCCAGCGAATGAGCACAGGTAGCTCGACTACTAGTCCAGTAACATTCACATGATGTTACCATTCCCTTCCACAATTCCTTATTTAACCATGGGAAGGTAGTGATGTTGTGCTAATGTCACTAAATGGTTAATCCAGAGATACTGGCTAATGCTCTGGGACACGTGTTCTGTTCCATACGGCCAACTGAAATTTGAATTCATCGATCTGAAATGAAAAGCCAGTCTAATTAAATCATTATCGATTGTTTTAAAACCCATCTAGTTGACTAGTGACATTTAGAGAAGAAAATATGGTGTCCTGATAAGTTAATCAGTTGTATTAAAATTAGTACTTCTAAGAAAAAACCTGAAAACATTTACCAAGGCACCAGAAACAACAGTGGGAAAACCAGCTGTATCAACCCTGTAAAGTCTTCCTAATTAACAGCTCCATTGTAGGGGCATCACAGTTGTGAGAGAGTTGCCCTGGGAGTCCTCAACATTAACACTGGACCCCATGAAATATCATAGCATCTGATCTAACATAAGCAAGGTAACTTCTTCCTTATGTTTTTTTTATTCATTTACAGGATGAGGGCGTCACTGGCCAGGCAGCATTTATTGCCCATCCCTAATTGCCCAGAGGGCAGTTAAGAGTCAACCACATTGCTGTGGGTCTGGTGTCACATGTAGGCCAGACCAGGTAAGGATGGCAGATTCCTTCCCTAAAGGACATGAGTGAATCAGATGGGTTTTTCCTGACAATCGGCAATGGATTCATGATCGTCATTAGATTCTTAATTCCAGATATTTTACTGAATTCAAATTCTACCATCTGCCATGGCGGGATTCAAACCCGGGTCCCTAGAATGTTATCTGGGTCTCTGGGTCCAGCGATAATACTATCACGCCATCGCCTCCCCATCATTCCTGATTATTACCTATGCTAATCCGCTCATGTATTAATACTCATCCATGTTGAACATTATTATGAAGAAGCATAATAATACTTGGGTACAAGTATGCAGATTGTAATCTGGGTGGAGGACTTCAATGTCCATCATCCAGAATGGCTCCATAATATCACCACTGACTGATATTGACTGATCTATCTGTTTCAGATGCATCTTTCCAAGATAGTTTCTGTCAAAGTATCCATCAGGTGGTCAAATTGAGAATACCTTTCACTGTGTTCAGTAGCATTACCACCGTGCTATAATGGGACAAACTTTGATCAGATCAAGCAACTGAAAGCTGCATATCTATGGCCAGCAGCATATTTATATTCAACTACAACCTGTAACTTCAAGGCCCAGTATATTCCCCACACTTTATTATTCCTATCAAGACAGAAGATTAACTTTGAAGAGTGAAGAGTGCAGGAGGACATGCCATAAGCAGCACCAGGCATCATAAAAATGAGATGATGAAGCTACAACACAGGTTTGCTTATGTACCAAATATCAGAAACAGCATGTGATGAGTATGGTTAAGCGATCTCGCAACCAAAGTGTCAGATCAAAGCTCTGCAGTCTTGGTACATTCAATTGTGAACGTTTGTGACTTCAAATCCCCCATATTCAATGATGAGGGATATTGGCACATCAACGCAAAAGACAAGGCAGAAGCATTTGCATCCATCTTCAGCCTGATGTGCTGAGTGGTTGGGTGAGGGAAGGTGAGACTGACTGCTCTTGACATAAAGACTGCATTTGAGTCTGGCATCAAGGAGCCCTCATCAAACTGGAGTCAATGGGAATTGGTGGAAAAATCTCTGCTGATTGGAGTCATTCTTGGCACAAAGGAAGATTATTGTAGTTTTTAGAGGTCAGTTATCTTAAACCATGCAGACTTGATTAGGAAGCTCAGGGTGAAGGAACCCCTAAGGGGCAATGACCATAAAATGATAAAATTCACCCTGCAGTTCGAGGGAGAAGCTGGAATCGGATGTAACCGTGTTACAATTGAGTAAAGGTAACTACAAAGACAAGAGGGAGGAGCTGGTCAGAGGTGATTGGAAGGGGAGCCTAGCAAGGAAGATGGTGGAGCAGCAATGCCAGGAGTTTCTGGGGGGAGGAGGGTTAATTCAGGAGACACAGTAGCAATTCATTCCAAAGATGAGCAACCATAGTAAGGGGAGGATGAAGCAACCATGGCTGACAAGGAAAGTTCGGGACAGCATAAAAGCCAAATAAAAAGCATCCAATGTGGTGAAGATTCATGGAAAACTAGAGAACAGGGGAGAATTTAAAAACCAGCAGAGGACAATAAGAAAAGCAATAAGTGGGAGAAGATGAAGTATGAGAATAAGCTTAAAGTTTTGGCAAAGATCTGTAGCTCGGGTTGTGGGTGAGGTTGTTGACTTGCTCGCTGAGCTGATGTTCATTCAACGATGAAGGAGAACAGGCCAGTTTGGTGAGCAAGTCAACAACATCATGAGAGTAAGCTAGCTGGTAATATGAAAGAAGTTGTAAGAATATTTTTAGATATCTAAAAGGTAAGAGGGAGGCTAGAGTGGACATTGGACAGCTGGAAAACGAGACTGGAGAAGTAGTAATGGAGAACAAAGAAATGACAGATGAACTGAATAGGTACTTTGCATCAGTTTTTGCAGCGGAAGACACTAGCGGCATACCAGACCTTCAAGAGAATCAAGGGGCAGGGGGAGAGGTGAGTGTTGTTCCCATCACTAAGGAGAATGTGCTGGGGAAGTTGGAAGGTCTGAAGATGGACTACACCTGGAGTTCTGAAGGAGACATCTGAGGAGATTGTGGAGGCATTGATGATGATCTTTCAGGACTCATTGGAGCTGGGGAGGGTCCCAGCGTACTGGAAAATGGCTTATGTAACACTCCTGTTTAAGAACGGAGGGAGGCAGAAGACAGGAAATTAAAGGCCAATTAGACTGACCTTGGTCGTTGGTAAGATTTTAGAGTCCATTAATAGAGATGAGATTGTGGACTACTTGGAAGTGCATGGTAAAATAGGCTGAGTCAGCACAGCTTCGTCAAGAGAAGGTCTTGCCTAATAAATCTGTTAGAATTTTTTGAGGACATAACAAGCAAGTTGGACGAAGTTGAGCCAGTGGACATGATCTATTTGGATTTCAAGAAGGCTTTTGACAAGGTGCTGCACAGGAGGCTGTTAAATAAGATAAGAGCCCATGATCTTAGGGGAAAGGGACTGGCATGGATAGAGGATTGGCTCAATCGCATAATGCAGAGAGTGGGAATAAAGGGGTCTTTTTCATGATGGCATCTGGTGACTAGTGGAGTTCTGCAGGGGTCCATGTTGGGACCACAAATATTCGCGTGATATATTAACGATCTGGAAGAAGAAACTGAGAGCTTTGTTACTAAGTTTGCAGATGACACAAGGATAGATGAAGGGGCAGGCAGTGTTGAAGAAACAGGGAGGCTGCAGAAGGACTTGGACGTACTAGGCGAGTGGGCAAAGATGTGGTAGATGGGATACAATGTGGGCAAGTGTGAGGTTATGCACGTTTTTAACCAGAGAAAGGCTTCAGAAATCTAAAGGACAAAGGGACTTAGGAGTCCTAGTTCAGGATTCTCAGAATAAGGTTGACATGCAAGTTGGCAGTTAGGAAGGCAAACACAATGTTAGCATTCATTTCAAGAGGGCTGACGTACAAGAGCAGAGATGTACTACCGAGACCGTGGAAGGCTCTGGTCAGACCTCATTTTGAATATTGTGTGCAGTTTCGGGCCCCATATCTAAGGTAGGATGCGTTAGTGTCAGATGGGTTCCAGAGGAGGTTTACAAGAATGATTCCAGGAATGAAAGGCTTGTCGTATGAGGAGCAGTTGAGGACTCTGGGAATGTACTCGATGGAGTTTCAAAGGATGAGGGTTGATCTGATTGAAACTTACAGAACACTGAGAGGCCTGGAAAGAGTGGATATGGAGAAGATGTCTCCACTAGTAGGAGAGACTAGAACCTAAGGATACAGCCTCAGAGTGAAGGGATTACCACTTAGAACAGAGATGAGGAGGAATTTCTTCAGCCAGAGAGTGGCTAATCTGTGGAATTCATTGCTACACAGGGTTGTGGAGACCAAGTCATTGAGTGTAATTAAGACAGAGATAGATAGGTTCTTGATTAGTAAGGGAATCAAGGGTAACTGGGAGAAGGCAGGAGAACGGGGTTGAGAAACCTGATGAAATGACAGAGTGGACGTGATGGACCAAATAGCCTAATTCTGTTCTTATATCTTATGTTCTCATGATCTCAGCTCTGTGACATCTCTGCCGGAGTTCCTCATAGTAGTGTGCTAGGCCCAACCATCTTCAGCTGCTTCATCAATGACTTCTCCTCCATCATAAAGTCAGAAGTGGGATGTTCATCAATGAGTGCAAAAGAGATAGTAAGAACTGCCGATGCTGGAGTCAGAGATAACACAGTATGAAACTGGAGGAACACAGCAGGCCAGGCAGCATCAGAGGAGCAGGAAGGTTGCCGTTTCAGGTTGGGACCCTTCTTCAGAAATGGGCCCAAAGCGTCAGCTTTCCTGCTCCTCTGAGGCTGCCTGGCCTGCTGTGCTCCTCCAGCTCCATACTGTGTTATCTCCTCAGATAATGAAGGAGTCCATATCCAAACACAGCCAGACCTCAACAATATCCAGCTTTGAGGTTTGTGCTTACAAGTGGCAAGTGCTTTTCAAGCCATGGGATTTCAGTGATGGTAATACCACCGGATATCAAGGGGCAATATTTAGAGTCTTTCCTGTTCAATATGGCCATTACGTGGCACTAGTGTGACACAATGTATTTGCTATTTGCCAGCCAAAAACTGGATATTGTCCAGATTTTGCTGCATATGGAAATGGACTGCTTCAGTTTCTGAGGATTTGTGAATGGTGCTGAACATTATGCAATCATTGGCAATTATTCCCACTTACAACATTATGATGGAGGAAATATCTGTATTAGGAACATATCACTGTTCCTTCAGTATCTCTGGTTCAAAATCATGAAAGTCCATCCTTAATGGCACTATAGGTCTACCTAAAACAAATAGATTGCTGTGGTTCAAGAAGGCAGATCACCATCACCCGCTCAAGGGCAATTAGGGGTAAGGGCAGTTAGGGGTGGGCAATAAATACTGGCCCAGCCAATGGTGCCCACATCCCATGAATAAATTAAAAGATGCATCTCAGGATTATGTTGAGGTCCCCATGTAATACCGATTTCAGTCTTTAGCCAATTTCCTTCACTCCCGTGATATCAAGAAAGGACTGAACATAATGGATTCAGCAAAGGCTACAGGATGATGACAATGTTCCTGCCATGCACTGAAAACTGACTGAAATTCGGTCTGGTCAATTACCGTCCTATCAGTCTCATTTTGATCTTCAGTAAAGTGATGGACGGTGTCATCAACAGTGCTAACAAGCACATCTACTCAGCAATAAGATGCTCAGTGATGCTCAGTTGGGTTCTGCCAGGGCCACTCAGCTGCTGACCTCATTACAGCCTTGGTCCAAATATAGACAAAAGAGCTGAATTCCAAGGTAAGGTGAGAGTGACAGCCCTTGACATCAAGGCTGTTTTTGACTGAATGTGATATCAAAGAGTCCTAGCAAAACTATAGCCAATAGGTATCAAGAGGAGAACTCTTCAACTCCAGTTAACATCTGTTCCCTTCTCTGTCACCCCGTCAGTATGAAAATCTGACATCCTGTTACACTTTCTCCTAAGCCATGTTTGCAGTGCTAGCAATTTTCCTGAATCTAGCATTCCCAATATGGAAATAGGAATCCAGCAATAGTTTTTACTTGTTTATAAAATGAATGAACAACATTGCGTTAAACTGAACTAAACGAATACATAGCATGATCCAGTAGCATTCAGAACTTACCAAAGGCTAATGTTTTGAAAGAGACGGCTGTGCCATTTGTACCTCCTTTTGCTGTAGAAGCCATGATAATTACTCGGTACAAAGTATTGCCTTTTAAGTTAACCAATGTGTATTGGCGACTTGCTGAGCCCACAGTTACATCTGTCAAAAGATTGTAAACAAGAGTGCAAACACTGGTATAAACTGAAAAATACAGTAATGTCCCCATATCAATCAACCTTTTCTTTAAACAACACTTCCTTTCAATAATTGCCTTCCCTTAACAGCCTTATTTTATGTACATTAGGGAGTCATTTAGCTCAATTGGCTGGATGGCTCGTTTATAATGCAGAGTGATGCCAGTGATGTGGGTTCACTTCCTGCACTGGCTGAGGTTACCATGAAGGATTCTCCTCCTCGACCTCTCCCCTCACCGGTGGCGTGGTGATCCTCATCAGTCATCTCTCTCTAATGGGAGATCAGCCCTATGATTTGGTAAAATAATGGTGACTCTACCTTTATTTTTTGTGCACCACTTCTACGTTTGCTGCATCCATTCATAGAATCAGCCTGGATAGAGGAATGAGAGCTAATGTCAATGAGTCAGAGTGGGCTGTGAAGGGGCTAGTTAAGATAGAGATTGAGAGGTTGGTTCCACTGGCTGGCAATTCTAAAACATCAGGGTAACAGTCTCAGGATGAGAGATTACTCATTTAGGGTGGATGGGTATATGAATAGGAAGGGTTTAGAGGGATATGGGTCAAATGCTGGAAAATGGGACTAGATTTATTTAGGGTTAAATGTTCATTTCCATGCAGCATAGCTCTATGACTGAAATGAGGAGAGAGTTCTTTATTTGAAGTGTTTTGGATCTTTGGAATTCGCTATCCTAAAGGGTTGTGGGTGCCCCATTGTTCAGATATTGTTCACTGCCATTGTTCACATATTTAGGTCTGAGACAGACGTATCTCAGAGAATGAAGGGATATAGGAGCAGGTGGGAAAGTGGAGTTAACACCAATGATCAGCCATGATCACAGTGAATGGTGCAACAGGCTCGGCGATATGGTCTACTTATACTCCTAATTCTTAGGTTTTATACATTCCTGTACAGAAACATAGAAAAGCACACAGCCAGAGAAGTGATTAGAAATGCTGAAGAATACTTCATAATCATCTTGTTTAAATCCAGTAAAATTACTTGATTGTTACGGGGAGTCATGGGCTGTTCTTCACTTTGCATTACCTGTACAGGGAAAGTACTGACTGAAATGAGCGACAGTAACTCTTACATTTCCCAGATCTGAAGTCAGGCTCCTTGTTGAGTTTTTCAAGCCTCATCTCAACACATTTACTCTATTCACCTTTGGATTGATTGAAGACCTAAAAGAGGTGATTATGTGATTCATGTCACAGGACAAAGGTATGGTCTATTGTTTCAGCCCTGCGTTGTGATCTGGTATAAGTCAGTAGATTGCAGTACCAACCAATTTCCATGAAAGCAAGACTATTTACTACTTATTGACACCACTGTACCAAGGAAGCTATCTATGGTAGACCTGCATCAGTAACATTCCTCCAAATGTGTTTAAGAATGAAGTCACACAGTTCAGTGAACTTTCTAGTATTTGTTTAAACTGATCTCAGCTGGTAATGGTAAAGTACTACAATTAGGATATGGATGAGGGAAAGAAAACGAACAGTTAAGGATCTTGTACACCACTGGTATCCAGAGGCCCTGCTAAAGTACACGTATGTTTGATTCTAAACTATTTTATAAAATCATTAGTTATCTAGATACTGGATACTGTGGATACTGTCAGTTAGCATGGCTGTCAAGACCTTAGAGGGCGTGCAAAAGAGATTTTTCTCACACACAACACCAGTAATGAAAGATTTCAGTTACACTGGGGGACTAGTGATGGTGGGATTATTCTCAATAGCATTGAAAGTCGTGAGCAGTTTGGTACAGGTATCCAAATTCTGATGAATTTTGGTAAAGTAATTAGAAATTATTTCCAGTTGCAGGAGGGCCAGTTGCCAGATAGATTTAGGATAAATGGCAAATGAACAGAAAGCAATTTAAACAAAAAAATGTATGCCGTTAATTATTATATTCTGGAATAAATCAAAAACTGCTAGAAATACTCAGCAGGTAAGGCTGCAATTGTGGAGAGAGAAATGGAGAGAGAACCTCCAGGATAAGGTCAGAGGTAGTGATATAAAACCCAAAGAACTGCAGATACTGGAAATCTGAAACAGAAGCAGAAATTTCTGAAAAATCTCAGCAAGTCTGGTAGCATCTGTGGAGAACAATCAGAGTTAACGTTTCAGGTCCGGTGACCCTTCTTCAGAACTGATGGTAGCTAGGAAAGGGATTTTTTTATCCAGAAGATAGGGTGGGAGGAGAGGGTAAGGAGGAAGCAACAGGAGGAGATAGAGCCCAGAGAGAGAGAAAAACAGGTGGACAAGCAAAGGAGTGCAAAACAATCAACCTGGGAGAATAAATAGCTATAAATGGGGACAAGTAGTGGCTGACAGTGGGTTGTGTGTAGCAGCAGCCCATGTGATGACAAGGCCTGGTGTGTGGGGATAGGGGAAAGCATGGGGAAAGGTGTTAAAGCCCTAAAATTATTCAACTTGATATTAACTCCAGAAGGCTGTAGAGTTCCCGCGCTGAAAATAAGATGCTGTTCTTCCAGTTTGCGTTGAGCTTCACTGAAGCACTGCAGCGAGCCTGAGCCACAGATATTGGCCAGGGAACAAGGTGGGCTCTACCTCCACCTATTGTTTATTCTCTACCCCGAACCCTACCTTCTGTGTAAAAAACATCTTTCTCCTAGCTACCATCAGTTCTGAAGAAGGGTCACTGGACCCGAAACGTGAACTCTGATTTCTCTTCACAGATGCTACTGAGATTTTCCAGCAATTTATGTTGTTGTTTCAGATTTCCAGCATCCACAGTTCTTTTGATTTTTTTGTCTAGTGTTTAAATCACTGCCATTTCTCTTCAGGCATGCCCACCTTGAAGAACTTCTGCTCCTCTCTCCAAAAGGTTTTCCTTTCCAATCTTTTTTTCTTTTTCTTGTTCTTTGTCATTAATTTTGCTGTCGCTCCCGATATTTGACAAGGTATTTGGCAAAACATGCTTCAACAGCCACGTCACATTCCTCAGTGACTGCCTCTGGCTCAGACTCCACCCATGTGGATTACAGCATCAGGCCATTGTGTCCAATACGGTGACTAACCTCATTTTATCTGGTGAATTAGGTGTGAATTAGGTGTGAATTATATTGTAAAAGGCAGAACCCTTAGGAACACTAACATTCAGACAGATCTGAACATGCAGGTCCACAGTTCACAGCTGTATCTCCATCTATTGTTTACTCTCTCCCCTCCCCACCACCCCACCTTCTGAATAAAAACCATCCTTTTCCTAGCTACCATCAGTTCTGAGAAGGGTCACCAGACCTGAAGCATTAACTCAGAGGTCAGGGTGTTTGCTAAGCATTACATAATATTCAGCAAGGTTTATGATCTCAGTTCCTGGCCAAAGGTAAGCCCAGGATCTTGATAGTAGGAGATTCAGTGATGGTAATGCCATTGAATGTCAAGAGAGATAGGTCGATGCTCTCTTGTTGGAGGTAGTCAATGCCTGGTAGTTGGGGAATGCTAATTTTATTTGACACTATCAGCCTGAGCCTGAATGTTGTCCACGTCTTTCTGCATATTACCATGAATTACTTCAGTAGCTGAGGAGTTGTGAATGGTGCTGAATATTGTGCAATCATCAATGAACAACCCTACCTTTGACTTTCTGATGGATAGAAGATCATTGATGAAGTAGCCGAAGATGGTTAGTCTTATGACACTACCCTGAGGAATCCTTGCATCAATGTCCTGTCCAATGTACTGACTTTCAGAAACCACAGCCATCATCTTTTGTGCTACGTAATACTCCAGTAGAGAATTTCCGCTCTGATTCCTGTTTACCTCAATTAGACCCCTGATGACTAGTGTATTGTGACTGTGGTATGAATTTTGTTCTTCATATACCTAAGACATCAACCACCATGAAAGATAATGATAGCAGCTACAGAAAAATCTGTCAAATTCAATTTCATGTCCAAGTCACATTTTATTGTGACTTGGACACATATCACCATCCCTGCATCATTACTGGATCAACATACGGCAACTCCCCACATAGTATTAATACTGGTCAGCTAAACTGGCTTAAATTTAGCGTAGTATTCAACTTATTCCAGTCCAGTAATTTCAGAGCCTTGGTGTGATGGATCTGTGACTCTTTCTCCCTTCATAGCACCTGGAGACCTGGCCAAAGTAGTGTAGTGGTATGGTAATGGACTAAAAATTCCGATATCGTACATTTAAAATCCAAAAATTATAACATTATATTCAATAAGTTGGTACTTTGTAGGCCAGGAGGGGCAAATAATGAAATGCAATACAACCACCCTGGTTATCAATGAATCTCTGGCAAAGGAAATCACCAGCTTACCTTGTCTGACTTAAATCTGAATCAATTACCAAGCAGCAAAGAAATGGAAAGTGCAGTTCAGTTATGAAGATAGTGTGCAAAATATTCTCTAGTTAATAATTACAAATGTCTGAGGGACACAAGGTATGGATGGATCCAATGTTGTGTAGTTACATCATAAATACATACCATTACCAAATCTTTAGGGCATTGCTACATGTAATGACCAGAGTAATTCATCCCTGAACATCTAACGGAGGAGGTAATAATTTCACCTGTCAACATGATGGAAATTGATTTATTTCTTAAAACTTCCCAAATCAGAAACTAAAAACACATGGAATGGACTGTTCCTACCAGTAACTGTTTAATTTTTTGGAGAGTGATGTTAGATGAGTTACGTGGATAGAAGAAGAAAAGCAGAAAAATATTACAATAAAAAGAGGAATGCAAAACTTATCACATGCATTCTACATGATGTAATTGAAAGCCTTGCCCACAAAGTTGTGTCTGCTCGACAGATGTTCATCTAAATTTAGATATTACCCTTACCACATATGTAAATCTGACCATTTCAGTCTCACCCAAAGTTCTGATTCATGACTTACGATCATTGAAAACCATAAGACAGTGCTATTCTGCTCGTACTGTTGAACAATCTTATGAAAAAGAGTATGACTGATTTTCCATTGGACAGTATGAAACAGATTTATAGCATTTGTAGGGAACTGGGCAATTAAGTATATTAGTTAAGAACAGCAGAAGCATTTTACTGCAGATCAGTATGAAATTTTTAAAGTCTTTATGGATCTGGAAAATTACAGGATGTTTATTAACAAAGGAGGAAGAGGAAATCAAATGTGTGGCCACTACCCTATGTTTAGCCACAGATCTAACTCACTTAACTCGGGCATAATTGTGTAAATTATGGCCCTATCACTGAATGGGAGTTTTATTTCAATAATAGTAAGAAAGGTAAGGTTATTTTCAGCTCACATGATTCATTTTCACCAGCACTCTTGCAAAAGATGGTGTAATTTGTGATGAATCCACGCCTTTCGTTTACTGGAATTTCATCCCATTCCAACTGAGCTGCTGCTTTTCCTGCTTCCTTCAGACGAACAAAGGGACCAGATGCTGGACCTGTAAAAGGATGAAGATTGGGAAAAGACTAGCTGCACCAAACTGTCATACACTTCATAATACTTTTGCATTTCACTTGCCTGAGATGGTGGTTATAAGATACACTCTATAACATTATTTAGTTGTTGTGATAATCACAATATCTCCTGTGATTTCTGAGAACAGGAGGGTGTGAAGTGATTGTACTGACACAACTAACACGCAAGGATAAGATGTTCCACAGCCATAATTCATGTTGGGCTCTTGGTTGATTCTTTCAATAATATTTAACTCAATGCTTAATATTTGCAGCCTAGCTTCAAACCTTGTGCAAACATATTTGAAACCAATTCGACTAGAATTTGATACCAGCCCTGCTATTAATACAATTAGATAATTTTAAAACTTGATTTAAGTATGCAAGTTTTAGGGTGACATTGTTGGAATCCACTTACTGTCTTCTTGTAAATATGCCTTTGTTGAAAGTGGAGATCCAGGGCCATCATTGTACAAAGGGTAAACTGATATCTTGTAGCGCTTGAATGGCACAATGTTTTCTGTGGGAAGAAGATACACTGAAGTAAAGAGAATGTTTCAGGTGATGTATCACTGTTCATTAGTTCATGTAATAAGATGTAAAGGCAAAATGCAGATGCTGGAAATCTAAAGCAAACATAGAATGCTGGAGAAACTCAGCAGGTTTGGCAGCATCTGTAGAGAGAGAAACAGAGTTAACATTTCAAGTCCAGCATGACTGGACTCAAAATGTGAACTCTGTTTCTCCCTCCATGGATACTGCCAAACCTGTTGAGTTTCTCCAGCATACACTGTGTTTGATTAGATTAGGTAGAACTAAAAAAACATGTGGTAGAATTTCCAAAAGGGCATTGCTGATCTCCCAGCATAAAGTCCGAGAGCATTTGTTGAAACCCTGGAGAAGTAGATCGAGCCTGTTCTTTAAATGGCTGCATGATGTTTCTATCAGTTTTCAACAATGGGTGAATCCTGAATCTAAAGTCTCGAATTCATCTCAATTACTTTAATTAGACCGACGCTGGAAATGGATCAACTCACTTGACATTGAATTAATCTATTCTTTTATTCCTTGGTATTTAAACTGAATGGAAAATCTACTCTTGAGATCAAGTCTCACTTCAGAACTTGTTCACTTAATCTAGATTGGTGTGTACAACCTAGGTTGATCATGAAATGCAATACTGTACTGAAAGACAACTGCATTGTTGTAGGTGCAGCTTTCTGGAGGTCCTGTCTAGCTGATCTCAAGAATGTTTACAATTCTCCAATGCGAAGAACAGTTTCTCTGCTAGCATAGTCAATATTCAACCAAAATCTTTCAGCTCATT
>NC_063332.1:60659384-60681626 GCF_021869965.1 Rhincodon typus | reverse complement strand
AAGCTCAGCAGGTCTGGCAGCATCTGTGAGGAGAAATCAGAGTTAAAATTTCAGGTCAGAACTGAGGAAGGGTCACCAGACCCAAAATGTTAACTCTGATTTCTCTTCACAGATATTGCCAGGCCTGCTGAGCTTTTCCAGCAACTTCTGTTTCTGTTTCTGATTTACAGCATCCACAGTTTTTTTGGTTTTTATATGAGACCACAGGCTGGGCAACTATTGGGAGATGCACGAGACCCATGGTAATCCCATTAGATCTATAAGCCACCATTAAATCCGAATGGGCTAACAGATAATTTTTCTCAAGTAAATCAATAATGAGCCTAATTGACATCCTGCCGTGAGTGGATGAGATTTCCATGTGAGGCTTGCCTACCATCTATAAATGCAGGACAGGTCTTTTGCCACTTGGAATTGAACACAATGACTCCCAGCCAATTTGTCTGTTTGTCTTCACAGATGCTGCCTGACCTGCTGAGCATTTTCAGAATTTTCTATAGACTTTCACCATCTGCAGTTTCTTACTTTGATGTGACATTAAAGTTGGGTTGATGCCATTCAAAGGCAATGTCAGGAAAAACATTTTCACATAAAGAGGAGTGAAGCAACTTCCCAGTGTCATAAAATCATCTTCCCAAAAAAGTTGTTGATGTTAGGTCAACTGAAAATTACATCGCTAAGATTGATCATTTTAAATTGTTTGTCCGTGAGAATCACTGCACTGTACGGGAAACGCTACAGAGAGCTGTTTAAACTCAGTGGCTAAGTGGAAGAAAAGTGATGAATTAGCATTTTCAACACAAGGTCTGGCATCCTATAACATTTGCTTGTTCAGAATCTGAATGTAGAATTCAGTATGTGATTTACATTTCTTTGTCCATTAAATTAATAGATGAGAGTTATCAAGCACTATTGATCTCCAAGTCTAAATTTCTGCTGTGAGTTCCTCATATCAAGCATTGCCTAAGGAACACTAACTCATTAAATCTGCCAATACAGTCAACCTGAAACAGCATTTTAATGAAAATATTTTAAAAGTTGGAAAATAAACATCAGATATTACCTCTATACTTCAGGAATTTTTCACAACAATTATATATTCTCACCTCCCCACTTAAAGGAATCAACAAGTAGCAAGAAGATGAAAGAAATTGTTTGTAGTTTCCAATATAACTTGCACAATGTCTCAAAGCTACAACTATTCCACATCTTGTATACGGTTCATCTGACAAATTCATTATTTAAGATAGTTTAATTTAAAAGGGCCCCACCGTGAAACAAAAACCTAAAAATCTAGAAATTAACAGCAAGACATCCCTTTGCATCAAGCAACCGTTATCTTACCATTTACATGTGGCACCATTGTGAAAATTACATACCCACAATATACATTTATAAAACATTTTAAAATGTAGAAAACAACTCAAAGCATTTCACTGACAAACAGCCAAGAAGAATGGATGCCAAGCAAAGGAGATGTTAGGAAGGAAAACCAAAAATGTCAATTCAGTTGGAAGTTTGGCAGGTGAAGGGCTTTAAGGAGGGAATTCCAGACCATAAAGCAGATGCATAGCTGCCAACATTAAGGCAAAGGGCATAGATGAAGAATGACAGCATCTATTTAAAGCTGAAAGCTATAATCAAATACCTTGTATTTAGTCTGTAACCATTAAAGATGATGTGAGCAATTGAACCTTGCTATCTTTTTCAAATTTATTCAGGGATGTGGACATCTATGTCTAGCATCCTTATTGTCCTGGAGAAGGATGTGGTGTGCTATCTTCAAGACTTGTTATAGACCTTGGGTTGTAGCCCAAGAGCTGTCAGGAAGGGAGTTTGAGAATGTTGACCCAGCTACAATGTCGGATCCTCTGCTAATTCAATCAGATGTTAAATTTCTTGTTTTATTTCTTTATTATATTACACAGCATTCTCTATTTAACATAAACGTGAGCAAAGGATATTATGAGCATATGAACACACTCATAATTTCATCTATGGTGAGAACAAACAAGTTATCTCTTACTCAGCCACTCAATAAAACTTACGCATTGTTGATAGATGCAGAGGACTTTTGTTTATCCAGATTATAATTGCTCAGTGTCACCAGAAACCACTTTAATTCTTGAGAACTGCAAACGAAATATGCAGGAAATGGGCAGCAGATCCAATAGCATCTGCAAACAAAAATGCAGATTAACATTGTGAGTGCTGATTTTGCTTTGGAATTTGATTTGTGACAAAGGACTTATAGCTGACTTATACACTCAACTAACTTCTCAAATGTTTAAAAGTAACCCTGTATCACAACATTTGCTGTTTTATTTCAGATTCCCAATAGCTCCATGATATTTTTATTTGATGTGAAGAAAAAGGATGTAGATCGTATATCAAGCGATCACACTGAAGTTCATATTCTGCACCATTTGTTTACAGTAATGTAACTGGAGGTTCATAATCTCTAAACCAATGACCCCTGTAATAGGATCATTGATTTGGCCATCAGCGTCATTACAGATCATTTCCAAAGTTCCAAAAGGCAGAGCATACAGTGGCAACTGAAATACAATGCACTTCAAAGAACACTACCAAACCAATGTACAATAAACTCTGAAACATGAAATTAAATTCTACTTCCCAATGTTTTCAAGAATCTACATTCTTTATTATTTCTTTCTGATGTCACTCTAAAAGCATTTGAAGATTTCCTTTTGGCATTCTCCATAAAATGTTTGAGTCAGAAAATACCATGAGCTGCCATTTGTCCGGAACTTCTTATCACTAATACTTCAACATGTCATCATTAGCTGTATTCCTTTGGTTTGAAACAATTTTAATCTCACTCAGCCTCATGACATTTCATCATTAATCTCTTTCACCAACGAGAGTTTGCATACCCATCTTAATATGAAATGACAACCATTTAAAATGAAGAATCACATATTGCTGGCCACTGAAGAATTCAGGCAATAAAGGTTGTAAGGGTAACCCAACAATTATGCACTGTTCAGTTTAACTTCAGTGGTGGGGAAAGCTTCTAGAAATAATTATTCAGTATAGAATTAGTAGTCACATGGAAAAATGTGAGTTGATTAAGGAGAACCAGCATTTCTAAAGGAGAAGTCATGATTGACCAACTTGCTGGAGTATTTTGAACAAGTATCAGAAAGAATAGATAAGGGTAATGTTGTTGATTTGGAATACATGGATTTCCAGAAAGCATTCGATAGAATGCCACACAATAGTCTCGGGAGAAAAGTTATAGCTCATGGACTGGAAGGAACAGAAACAGCGTAGATACGTTAGCTGAGTAACAGTGAGTAATGGTCAATGGCTGTTGGAAGGTTTGTAGTGGTGTTCCCCAGGGGGACAGTCTTTGAAACCTTGCTTTTTCTGATATATATTGATGATTTTGATTTTGGTATATAGAGGAAAATTTCAAAGTCGGTAGATGATGCAAAACGTGGCAACATTGTACAAGCTTTATTGCCTGAATTCTTCAGTGGCCAGCAATATGTGATTCTTCATTTTAAATGGTTGTCATTTCATATTAAGATAGGTATGCAAACTCTGGTTGGTGAAAAAGAGACCAATGATGAAATATCAAGAGGCTGAGTGAGATTAAAATTGTTTCAATGTGAGGAGTGTGGAACTCCAAGAGGACATAGATAAGTTGGTACAGTTGGCAGACAGGTGGCAGCAATGTTCCCTGTACGGGTTTGTGCCGCTGTGCAGACCTCCGAGGTCCGTGCATTGACAAGCTTCTGGAGGCAGAAGCCATTCATCTGCATGGCCAACCAGCTTGTACGGAGCTTCCCAGCAACTGTTCAGCTGCAGAGATTGATCGTGGAGAAGTGTGAGCTGATGCAGTTTGGTAGGAATTATAATTTTTAAGAGATGCAGGAGCAAAGATACCTGCGTACATATATGAACAGATCATTGGAGGCGACAGGCAAGACAGGTTGAGAGAACAGTAAGTAACGCATACAGATTCCTAGGTTTTATTCATAGTGACATAGAGTACAAGAGAATGGAGGTGATTTTGAACTTATACAAAATCCTTGTCAGACCTCAGGTGGAGTTGTGTCACGGACGGTACAAAGGTGGGTCGTGCTGTGGACAGTGCGGAGGGCTGTTCTAGGTTACAAAGGGACATTGATAGGATGCAGAGCTGGGCTGAGAAGTGGCAGATGGAGTTAACCCTGAAAAGTGTGAGGTGATTTATTTTGGAAGGACAAACTTGAAAGCAGAATATAGGGTTAACGGAAAGATTCTTGGCAGTGTGGAGGAGCAGAGGGATCTTGGTGTTCATGTTCACAGTTCCCTGAAAGTTGCCACCCAGGTGGATAGAGTTGTTAAGAAGGCGTATGGTGTGTTAGCTTTCATTAATAGAGGGATTGAGTTCAAGAGCTGTGAAGTTATGCTCCAGCTATACAAAAGCCTGGTTCCGCCACATCTGGAGTATTGTGTCCAGTTCTGGTCACCTCATTACAGGAAAGATGTGGAAGCGTTGGAAAAGGTGCAGAGGAGATTTACCAGGATGTTGCCTGGAATGGAGGGAAGGCCTTATGAGGAAAGGTTGAGAGAGCTAGGGCTTTTCTCTTTAGAACGACGAAGGATGAGAGGTGACTTGATAGAAGTGCACAAAATGATCAGAGGTATAGATACAGTAGACAATCAGAGACTTTTTCCTAGGGTGGAGGTAGCTATTCCGAGGGGACATAGTTTTAAAGTGAGTGGAGGTAGATATAGGGGAGACGTCAGAGGTAGTTCTTTACTCAGAGAGCGGTCGGGGCATGGAATGCATTGCCAGAGAGGGTAGTGGAGTCAGCCGCATTAGGGGCATTTAAGCGGCTGTTTGATAGGCATATGTATGATAGTATAAGGTAGGGGTGGAGGTTAGATAGATCTTAGGATTAGGGTAAAAGTTTGGCACAACATTGTGGGCTGAAGGGCCTGTACTGTGCTGTACTGTTCTACGTTCTACGTTCTAATTCTGGGCACCATATTTTATGCAGGATGTGAATGCATTGGAGAGAGTGTCAAAGAGGTTTACAAGAATGGTTTGCGGATGAGAATCTTCAGTACTGAGGGCAGATTGAAGAGAGTGGAGAAAAGAAGGCCAAGAGGAGATTCAATAGAAGCTTTCAACAAGATGATGTCCAGATATCGTAGATAGGGAGAAACTACTCCTTCACATAAAAAAAACCAGCAAGTAACTGCTGTAAGATAAACTTCTTCACCCAGAGAGTAGTCAGGGCATGGGATGCACTATAGATAAATTTGATGGAGGTAGGTCCAACTGAGGTATTCAAAAGGACACTAGATGACTGTGGAATAGAAACAACATGTGAGGGTACAAGGAAAAGGCACCAGAACAGTACTCAGTGACACTTTTCATTTGGAGAGCCGGTGCAAACAGAAATGAACAGTATCATCTCCTTATCAATCTTGACACTTCTTTGATTCTGCGACCCCAAATCACTCCTGACTCAGCAGTTCAAAACTTTTTTACCGTCTGGATTGTGAGCCTAGTAGGAAGGAGAGTTGGTTCCTCTTGGGGAGAGGAGACAGAAATTAGAATATGAGGATGAAAGCAGTGTTGAACAAGGAAAAGTGTTGTAAAAGCAGGGGGTTACTTTTGCAGAGATAGTGGGAACTGCCGATGCTGGAGAATCTGAGATAACAAGGTGTAGAGCTGGATGAACACAGCAGGCCAAGAAGCATCAGAGGAGCAGGAAAGCTGACGTTTCGGTTCTGGACCCGTTACTTTTGCAGTTGCTGACACGTATTGCTGTTTGAGCAGAAATTTTTAAGATTCATCCGACTACATAATGAAACAATGCAAATAAGGGTTCATTCCCCATGCTGACCAAGTCTGTACATTTCCAGCCATGTGTTTAATGCTTGTGTGGCTCAGTGGTTAGCACGCTGCCTTACAGCGCTAGAGACCTGAGTTCGATTCTATCCCTCAGGCGACTGTCTGTGTGCACGTTTTCTCCGTGTCTGCGTAGGTGTGCTGCGGTTTCCTCCCACAGTCTGAATATGTGCAGGCTAGGTGGATTGGGCATGGTAAATTTACCCATAGTGTTCAGGGATGTGTGGATTATAGGGGGAATGGGTCTGGGTGAGATGCTCTGAGGGTCGGTGTGGACTTGAGATAACAAGGTGTAGAGCTGGATGAACACAGCAGGCCAAGCAGCATCAGAGGAGCAGGAAGGCTGACGTTTCGGACCTAGACCCTTCTTCAGAAAAAAAGGACGCGTTGGGCGGAAGAGCCTGTTTCCACGCTGTAGGGATTCTATGATGAAATATATTCTCAAATTGCATGAGTTATCAGCGAAGCTAATTGAATATAGAAATTACTGGAATATAAACAACCCCAATAAGAGAAGTGGAAGGATTTGAGGCATCATTTACCTCCGTGCAACGAGAGTTTGTTTAAAAATGAATGCACGCACTCTGTTTTCAACCCTAGTTTATTCTTAACCAATTAAATGTGTGTTTGAAAATAGACACTCAATATTTCCTCGCTGGTGTTTTTGATTAAAAAAAACACAATAAACGTTTCTTTACAAACAATAATTTTTATTACATTGAGTAATAATTGCTGTGGTTGTGTGAGCTTTGCCTGCGATTTTCTTCAATTTAATTCAAGCCATTGCCAGTTACCATGCATGTTACTGCCTCGACCTTTTGACAATAAACAACACTAATTCGGGAACGTTCAAGTGGGGATCTGTTATATGTAAGTAATGTGGTACATGCTTTAAACAAATTCAGATAATAAAGATTCAGGGAACGCGCGAAACCATCTGACGTTTTCCTACAATTGTAACCGCTCCTGATACCACGTTTCTAAACTCTCACAGCTAATCCTTGCTGCAGCGCCTTGCTGGTGAGAGTCTGTACAGCCTCTGGCTCTCAGAAATCTGGCAACACAGCAGCCAGCGGCTAACAATGTGAGTGACAAGAGCTTCAGCCCTGTCAGCATTGTACAGCGCCCTGATCTGCCATGGAAAGGTATCAATTTCAAATTTTATTTGTAAAACATGAAGTATTTGGCATGTTTATTGTCAAAAGATCAGGCAGTAAAACGCATGGTAACTGGCATTTGGCATTACTATCTCCGAGTAGCTACTGGCATTAGTTTTTTTTTCCTGGAAGAAGCAAAACATACAGGAAAGTCATGTGAGATAGCAAGAACTGCAGATATTGGAATCAGAGATAACACAGTGTGGAGTTGGAGGAACACAGCATGCCAGGCAGCATCAGAGGAACAAAGGGTTCCAACCCGAAACGTCAGCATTCCTGCTCCTCTGATGCTAACTGACCTGCTGTGTTCCTCCAGCTCCACACCGTGTTATCTCTGACTCCAGCATCTGCAGTTCTTACTATCTCAGAGTAGCTATTAGCATTAGTTTTTTTCTGGAAGAAGCAGAACATACAGGAAAGTCATGTGAGATAGCATGTGATATATCTAATACTGATCGCTATATGTTTTGGGCATGTACACACGCCAAAGTTGTACTGTTAGTCCATGATCAGTTGATGCATTTCCACCACTTTGTTACTAAATCATTGAATTCTTTACGTTAAAGATCAGAGGCTTGGAAATGAAATCGAGAATAAGTGCATTCACACCTTGTCCGGCCTTGGTGATTCACATTTCATAGAAAAATAATAAGAAAATTGTAAAAATTCGTAAGGTACAAAAGGTGATTGATAATTAATAAGTAAGGGTACAAATGTGTAAATGTGTAACATGTGTAAGTGGGGTTAGCACCTTTTTTGTATCTTTAGCGTTTATTTTGAGGTAGTTCTCCCTGCTCTAAACAAATAATTTGTTTGAGCAACAAAATGCCAACATCTTTAAAAAATTACTTAGCTCCTAAGAACATGAAAATAGAACAGAATGTGCTTTATATTAAAACATTCTGTATGTTTGCAAGCAGTTTAATATAATTACACCAGTAAATGATTATATTAGCTCAGTCAAAGCTCCACTTTGTACAGAGATCAGGAAGGTACAATATTCATTATCTACCCTGTTTTAAGTTCATTGATTTTCAGTGAGGCAAGAACTTCCATTTGTACCACAATTATGATATTCATAGAATCATACAGTACAAAAAAGGCCATTCAGCCCATCAAGTCTGCGCTCAATCTACACCAGTCCCACTGTTTAGCACTTGGCCCATAGCCTTGAGTGCTATGATATTTCAAGTGCTCAGCCAAGTACTGGTTAGCAAGATTAGGTGATACGGATTAAAAGGAGAACCAGCTATTTGGATACAGAACTGGCTCAAAGGTAGAAGACCTTTGGTGGTGGAGGGTTGCTTTTCAGACTGGAGGCCTGTAACCAGTGGTGTGCCCCAAGGATCTGTACTGGGTCCACTGCTTTTTGTCATTTATATACATGCTTTGGATATGAACATAGGAGGTATGGTTAGTAAGTTTCCAGATGGTACCAAAATTGGGGGTATAGTGGACAGTGAAGAAGGTTACCTCAGTATAACGGGACGTTGATCAGATGGGCCAATGGGCCGAGGAGTGGCAGATGGAGTTTAGTTTAGATAAATGTGAGGTGCTGCATTTTGAAAACGCAAATCAGGACAGGACTTATACAGTTAATGATAAGGTCCTGGGGAGTGTTGCTGAACGAAGAGATCTTGGAGTCCAGGTTCATTGTTCCTTGAAAATGGAGTCGTAGGTAGATAGGATAGTGAAGGAGGCGTTTGGTATGCTTGCCTTTATTGGTCAGTGCATTGAGTATAGGGATTGGAAGGTTATGTCATGGCTGTCCAGGACATTGGTTAGGCCATCATTGGAATACTGTATGCAATTCTGGTCTCCCTGCTATAGGAAGGATGTTATGAAACTTGAAAGGGTTCAGAAAAGATTTACAAGGATGTTGCCAGGTTTGGAGGGTTTGAGATATAGGGAGAGGCTGAATAGGCTGGGGCTATTTTCCCTGAAGCGTCAGAGGCTGAGGGGTGACCCGATAGAAATTCATAAAATCATGAGGGGCATGGATAGGGTGAACAGGCAAGGTCTTTTTCCTGGGGTGGGGGAGTCCTAAACTAGAGGGCATAAGTTTAAGGTGAGAGGGGAAAGATTTAAAAGGGACCTAAGGGGCAACGTTTTCATGCAGAGAGTGGTGCATGTATGGAATAAAATGCCAGAGGAATTATGGAGGCTGGTATGATTACAACATTTAAAAGGTATCTGGGTGGGTACATGAATAGGAAGGGTTTAGAGGGATATGGGCCAAGTGCTGGCAAATGGTACTAGATTTATTTAGGATATCTGGTCAGCATGGACGAGTTGGACCGAAGCGTCTGTTTCTGTGTGGTATATCTCTATGACTCTATGACTCCAAGTACTTTTTAAAGGTTGTGAGGTTTCCTGCCTCAACAATCCTCCCAGGCAGTGCATTCCAGGCCCCCGCCACCCTCTAAGTGAAAACATTTTTTCCCTCAAATCCCCTCTACCTGCCTTTCACTTTAAAATTATGCCCCTTATTATTGACCTTCAACTATGGGGAACAAGCTGCTTTCTATCTACCCTCCCCATAATCTCAGTCTGGTCCTCCCTCAGCCTTCTCTGCTCCAAAGAAAACAACCTGAGTTTATCCAGTCTCTCTCCATTGCTAAAGTGCTTCATCCCAGGCAACATCTTGGTGAATCTTCTCTGCACCCCACTTCAGTGCAGTCACATCCTTCCTATAGGAACACAGTAGTTCAGTTGTGGCCTGATGAAAGTTTTGTGCAGCTCTGGCAGGACCTCCCTGTTTTTATAATCTATGCCATGACTCATAGGCAAATGTCCAGTATGCCTTCTTAAGTACTTTTTAAACTGTTCTGTCACCTTCAGGGATGTGGACAAGTACCTCAAGATCCATGTGTTGAGCTCAGAGCTCCGAGTATCCTGCCATTCATTGAGTGCTCCCTTGTCTTGTTACTTTGTCCAAAGTGCAACACTTCACATTTTTTAGGGTCAGATTCTAGCTGCCACTGATCTATCATCTGAACAATTCGTCTATATCCTCCTGTAACCTAAAATCTTCTTCCTCACTGTCAACAATCCAGTCAATCTTCACGTCAGCTGCAAACTTACTTATCGTTTCCTTCATGTTTTCTTCCATATTATTTGTGTATTTCATGAGCAATAAAAGGAGCCCAGCACTGATTCCTGTGGTATGTTAGTGGACACTGACCCTCCAGCAAATAATCTCCAGAAGTAGTAAAAATGCAATGCAGTACTTTGAAATGTGTCACCATCATGCTGTTGCATATGCAGACATTGGTAATATAGTCCTAAAACTCAAACAGAAATTGCTGGAAAAGCTCAGCAGGTTTTGTAGCATCTGTGGAGAGAAATCAGAGTTGATGTTTCCTCAGAACTGATTATAGCTAGGCAAAGGTTAGGTTTTTATGCAGAAGGTAGTGTTGGAGATGGGGATGATAGGTGGAGATAGAGCCCAAAGAGAGATGGATGAGGAGTAACTGATAGGTGGAGATAGAGCCCAAAAAGAGAGAGAAGAACAGTTGGATAGACAAAGGAGTGGATAATGATCAGCCCTAAAATTCAGTCTGTCAATTCTATTTAATTTGATTGGGTAAACTCAAAGTTTATGAGTCAGCAAACACCCCAACTTCAAATTAACCAAGAATTCAGCCTCCTTTCAACACGTTGCTGGTGTCTAATGTGCCTCTGCCGGGAAATCATTGACTTTGGGAACCTATTTTTGGATTCTTGCATCATGGTAGCAACCCTACGTGAGTCACTAGAGGAGCATTCAGCAAGGGAAGGAATACAGCCTCATTCACATTGGCAACCTTAGTGTACATAGTGTGCTCTACAGAAAAACAGCTTTCGTTATAATTAAAAAATAAGGAGGATGATTGAGGGTAAGATTGAATTTTGTGTAGAAATGTGGATTCAAGCTATGATTACAGTCAATATTTGGTGAGTATTGAAGGTACATGAATTCTAAAAGTAACAGAAACTTTCTCATAGTACTATATCATATATCTTATTGCAGTTATATTAGAATTCACTGTAGAAGAAGTTATGTTCAATTTAAGACATTCATGACCTCATTTGTTTAGTGAGATTTTGATAGACCAATTGTTTGCTTTATTGTATTTTACATATGTTACATAGTTATGTTATAATCGTACATTTTATATTATGTGAAAAATAGTGAAGTGTACATATAAAAAAAATCACAATTTATGAAATTTGAGCACCTCCTGATGGTTGACCAATTTGTAAGTATTAGAAGCAGCAAATCATGTTTCAAAGAGTTGAAAAATCCAATGATGTTTTCACAATTTTTCATAATATACTTCTTAATTCCTTGAGAAGTCATAAATCTGGCAATCTAAGGCTTAAATACATTCAACAAATGAAACCAAAGAATAAAATTAGTGTTTTAGGGATTATTTTACTGTTAGGATTGAGTTTCCCAGCAGTTACTTGTGGGTACCTAATCCAAATGTTGTGAGCCAGGATATTGAGTGTTGGCATGACAAACTATCTCACACACTCACAGAATCCAGTTCAGTTCTCGCCAAGTATTCAAACAAATGTCCTAATGTGGGTGAGAGATAGTAGGAACTGCAGATGCTGGAGAATCTGAGATAACAAGGTGTAGAGCTGGATGAACACAGCAGGCCAAGCAGCATCATAGGAGCAGGAAGGCTGATGTTTCAGGCCTAGACCCTTCATCAGTCTAGGCTCGAAACGTCAGCCTTCCTGCTCGGCCTGCTGTGTTCATCCAGCTCTACACCTTGTCCTAATGTGGGTCATTGGCTGGTCATCAAGACCAGAAATCTGATTTTTTTTTTGCCCTCTCCCATGGGAATAGTCTGGTCACCATTGCTTCTCCACCGCTTCCTAGCTTTCCTCACTGAACTTGGCACAGCAGCTGGGAATAAACCCGGAACTGTTCCCAACCAATATTGCCATACGACACAACTGCCACCTCAGCCAATGACAGCATTAGATTAAGCAACTATATGAAGTTAGTCTCTTTGAAGGATGTCCACCTGAAACATCTTAAACAAGCAAATGGCCCTTGTTTCCAGCTACATGCTGCTTTTGCATTTTTTACATGCCTTGGGTGTCCATTTTCATAAGTCACTGAAAGCTCACGTGCAGTTGCAACAAGCAATTCCAAAGTCAAATGGCACGTTAGCCAACACCCCTTCTACATTGTGCAGCCTCTACACATGCCAATCGATGTGCCAACACCCCTCACAGCATTGCCTTTCGGTTTCAGAAATCACTGACGTGCACAGACCTCAGTGGTCCACACAGAAACGAAACAGATAAAAGGGAATATAGATATCAGCCTTTAATACAAGGGGATTTGAGTGCAAAGATAAAGGAGTCTTACTTCGATCATATGGAAAACTAGTAGGCCATACCTTGACTATTGTCCTCTTGGTTAAGGAATGGGATCCTCATCATTGAGAAATACAGTGGAGGCTCACTAGACCTCTCCCTGAGGTATTGGGACATTCTTATACAGAGTGATTGAGCAGACAGAACCTGTATTATCTGAAATTTAGAAAAATGAGAAGAAACTAACAAAATTCTTAAAGGAATAGATAAAGTAAATGCAGAAAAGATGTTTAACAACATAAACTTGATTTGCTTCCTTTGTGTTAGAATAAATCTATGACTGCATTCACTCTCCTGAAAGCAAGCCAAGCTCTGAATGGATCTTGCAATTTCAATGCCAATTCATTGATCTTGCAGCATTACAGAAAATCAACAAGAGCCTCAGCCAGAGGAACAGAGTTTTATTCTAGCCCTATTTGGCCAACTAGGAGTAGGCAATTGGTGAATTCGACTTGAATGCTCATGGGATTAATTTGTGTACTCTTTTTCTGATTGAACTTTTAGTAGATTTTTTTTAACCTGTTCAGCTGTCCTCTGTTACAGGTCTGGAACAGTTGAAGATTGAATCTGAACCTCCTGGCTCAGTTGTATGGACAAGACCATTGCACCACAAGATCCCTTGGATCTTTTAGGAAGCAGATTGAAATTGTCCAAAGTAATTTAATTTTTAATTTTAAACAAAATCTGAGACCCAAAATGTGGAATGTTAAACTATTTTGTTCCACCAGTCCTTCGATAGATTAATTCAAATGTGGTTGTTAACTCATAAAACATCTAAAATCATATCAGTTAAATACTGCATTTTGATCCAATCATCTTGTTGTTAAGTACAATAAATTGTATACATTTTTTTTCTGCCTGTTTTCCCTTCCTGGCAATAATTCCTTCCATTACTACATTTTCTCCACACTGACACTCCCTTTAATTGTAAAACAGACATGAACTGTAATAAAACGTAATTATAACATTACATTGATGTGCCAGCAAATGCTCATTATCACTAACAAAAGCTACATTTTATTATTCTGCCCTTTGGCATAGAGATTCTGTAAACTGTTCAAAATAAAGAACAAATATTTCACTAGGTACGCTCAGGATTTTTTTTTTAAAGCAATAAATATTAAAGCCTTGAATTTCCGTAACGCTTCTGCTGGACATCACCACACTTCAAGATTTCTGGAGGAACTGCCAAAGCAAAGACGTAAACAGCCATTTACATAGTATCTCCAAGCATTCCACATTTTTCCACACAGTTACAGTGGGAGAATAAAACATCCTTCATAGAAATTCAGGATCAACATGTTTAGTTGCCATTTTGAACACAGATTACAGTGATGAATTAAATTGTAGGAATCTTAGCCATAAAACCATAAGATAGAGGAACAGAATTAGGCCACTTGGCCTATCATGTCTGCTCCGCCATTCAATCATGGCTGAAATGTTTTTCAACCATGTTCTCCTGCCTTCTCACCATAACCTCTGATCCGCTTATTAATCAAGAATTAATATATCTCTGTCTTAAATACATTTTGGGCCTGAACTCTTCTTCAGAAAATTCTGAAGAAGGGTCCAGACCCGAAACATCAGCTTTCCTGCTCCTCTGATGCTGCCTGGCCTGCTGTGTTCCTCCGGCTCCACACCTTGTTATTCCTTGGAGCACACCTAGAACAGAATTTTCCCAAACAAGAAAAAACTCAATAGGTCTGGCAAGATCTGTGGAGAGAAAGCAGAGTTAATGTTTTGGGTCCAATGATCCTTCTTCAGAACTGGGGATTCCTGTGATCCTGGGTGAGTTCAAAACATGAAGGATGAAGCTTCAGTTGGAATCCATGTGGGGTGAGTCTGAGCCAGAGCTAGAGGCAGTCACTGAGAAATGTGATGCAGCTGTGGAAGCAAGTTTTGGCAAATACCATGTCAAGCACCAGGAGCAACAACAAAAATAATGATGGTAAACAAGAAAAAAGATTAAGGACATCAGAAGTAGGAGCAGGAATAGGCCATCTGGCCTGTCGAGCCTGCCCCACCAATCAGTAAAATCACGGCTGATTTTGTCGTGGACTCACCTCCACTTAAAAATGGCATTTTGTCAGGATCCCAATAAGATCCTGTGACCCTAAAGTTGAAGGAACTAAAATCGCCAAACCATTATGGCCTACATTGTTAGGTACAGAAAGACATAGCTGCAGAGATTATGGATGCACTGGTTAGGATTTTCCAAAGTGCCCTAGATTACATTGTCGTCTCAGCAGTTTGGAAGTTAACAAGCGTACCAAGTCAGTTCAAGAAAGGAGGGAGAGAGAAAATAGGAAACTAAAGGTCAATTAGCCTGACAATCATCGGGAAATGTTTTTATTATTAAAACCGTACTTAGAAAATCATAGAGTGACCAGCCAAAATCAACATCACATTGGAAAAGGGAAGTCGTGTCAAACAATTTTATTCAGGATTTTGAGAATCTATCTAGCAGGGTAGATGAAAGCAAACCCATAGATACAGTATATTTGGATTTCTAAATGACATTTGATAAGGTGTCACATTCTGCAGTGAATAATCCACCAGTGGCTTCCCAAGCACTGCCCAACATCTACCAGTCAGGAGTGTGATGAAATACACCCACTTGCCTGGATGGGTACAACTCTAACACTTAAGATGCTTGACACAATCCAGTATCACAGAGTCATTGAATCCCTACAGTGTGGGGGCAGGCCATTTGGCCCATCAAATTCACATCGACCCTGTGAACAGCATTCCACCCAGACCCACACCCCCTGCCCTATCCCTATAACTTTGCATTTCCCATGGCTAAACCACCTAGCCAGCACATTCCTGGGGACTATGAGCAATTAGCATGGCCAATTTTTGGACAAAGAATAAAGCAGTCTGTTTAATCAGTGTCCCTTCTACTACCTCAAACACTCACTCCCTTTACTGCACTGTGGGGGCTGTATGGACCATACACAAGAAGCAATGGGGAAATGGTGAGGTTTATGATTTTGATTGGAAAGGCATGAAACGTGTAAATGCTGAAAGAGACGAAGGTTTACATATATACAAGAACCACAGAAAACTAGCATGTAGGTACACCAAACAATTAGGAAGTTAAATGGCATGTTGGCTTCTATTGCAAAGGGATTAGAGTGCAAGAACAAGAAGGTCTTGCCACAATTGCACAGGGCTTAGGTAAGACCATATGGGGAGCAAGTTTGATCCCTGTATACAAATGAGATATAATAGCTTTGGAGATTGTACAGTGCAAGTTCAGAAGGTTGGTTCCTGGGATGACAGAGTTGTTCTATGATGATAAGCTAAGTAAAATCAGCCAATATTTTCTGGAGTTTAGAAGAATGATAGGTGATCTCATTGAAACATATAAGACTGTCAAGAGGTTTGACAGGGAGACGCTGGGAATTGTTTCCCCTGACTGGGGAATCTGCGTCTGGTTAGAAACTAATTGAGATGGTTAAAAAAGGCAATTAAGAGCCTTCTTAGCTGTGAATCATTTATTTCAACAAATAAATGTCTTCCACAGTGTGTCTGTCCCTCATCAGGGTCACTGCGGTGATTGTACAGAGGGAATAGCTTCCTCAGTGAAACTGACAGACTGGGACGGCTTTGAAGGTCACCATCTGACTATAGGGTGGCTTCTGCTCAAAGTATTTCATCTGCACACACTGCTTGACAGGAGATTGCTACCTTTTTGGAAGACACTTCTCCCGTCTCGAACATCACTCACCTCAAATGGAGCTTCCCTGCTGACAACCTTCATCATTACATGGGAGCAGTGTACACAGTTTCACCTTCCTTCTCTGATAAGGGATAAGAGTAAGGCCAGACCACGGCCAACAACTGCAACAGCAGCTACTGGACCAACATTGATGCCTTCTCCTGAGTCAGTCAAAAAACAGTCAATGGCCTAGTGGTATTATCGCTGGACTGTTAATGCAGAGACCCAGATAACGTCTGGGGAACCAGGTTTGAATCCTGCCATGGCAGATGGTGGAATTTGAATTAAATAAAAAAAGACATCTGGAATTAAGAATCTAATGATGTCCATGAACCCATTGTCAGGAAAGACCCACCTGGTTCACTAATGTCCTTTAGGGAAGGAGACTGCCATTCTTACAGGTCTGGCCTACATGTGACTTTAAACCCACAGCAATGTGGTTGACGTTAAAAACTGCCCTCTGGGCAATTAGTGATGAGCAATAAATGCTGTCTGGTCAGTGACACCCTCATCCCGTGAATGAATAAAGAAAAAAAAAAAAACTGACTAAAACCATTTTCCTCAAGCTGCTACTATCTACTCCAAAGTACGTTACTCCAGTTACAGAGATACTATCTGGACATGACATACAGGTAAAGGAAACAGATGAACATCATAGATTTGCTGTCAAAAGCAGCAGTCCCAATAAAGTAGAAGATGTTATGACAAAGTGTGAAATCCTCCAGAGCCAACATGAAGCAGCAGCTCAACATGTTCTAGGAGTCATCAACCCAACAAAGAAATGGAATCTAACAATCACCTTGCTCCTCACGTGAACTGCCCAACAAGATGTAATTCTCCAAGTGTGGCAAGTCATAATGATGAAAGGAAACCCAAAACCATCAAGAACACACCTATCGTTGTAAAAACATATTGGGCATACGAGATTATTTGACAATTCAAGATATGCACATATGAACAGAAAAACGAGTAGGCCATTCAGCCCTTCAGGCCTGCTCCGCCATTCAATAGGATCACGCCTGACCTAATTTTAACCTCAAATCTACATTCCCTTCATATCCACAATAATCTTTCATCTCCTTGAAAATTAAGAATCTGCCCAGTTCTGCTTTAGAAATATTTAAAGATTCTGCATCCACTGGCTTTTGAGGAAGAAAATTCTACAGATTCACACGACTCTGGAGGAAAAAAACGTTTTCTCATCTCTGTTTAAATGGGTGCCCCCTTATTTTTAATATGGGCAAAAGAGCTGAGTTCCAGAGGTGAAGTGAGAGTGACAGCTCTTGACATTAAGGCTACATTTGACCTAGTGTGGCATCAAGGAGCCCTAGTAAAACTGCAGTCCTGAAACACAGGAAGGTGGTTGTGATTGTTGAAGGTGAGTCATCTGAGCTTCAGGATATCTCTGCAGGAGTTCCTCAGGGTAGTGCCCTAGGCCCAAACATCTTCAGCTACTTCATCAATGACCTTCCCTCTATCATAAGGTCAGAAGTGGGGATGTTCGCTGACGATTGCACAATGTTCAGCACCGTTTGCAACTCCTCAGAAACTGAAGCAGTCCATGTTCAAATGCAACAAGATTTGTACAATATCCAGGCTTGGACTGAAAAGTGGCAAGTAACATTCGTGCCACATAAATGCCAAACAATAAGAGACAATCTAACCTCCATTTCTTGACATTCAATGGCATTTCAATCAATCCTCAGGGGTTACCATTGACCAGAAACTCAAGTGGACTCACCATATAAATACAGTCCCTATAAGAGCAGATCAGAGATGATGAACACTGTAGCGAGTAACTCACCTCCTGACTCCTCAAAGCATGTCCACTATCACAAGGCAAAAGTCAGGAGTGTGATGGATCCCCACTAGCCTGGATGGATGCAGCTCCATCAACACTCAAAAAGCTTGACACCATTCAGGACAAAGCAGCCTGCTTGATTGGCATCAAATTCACAAACATTCATTTGCTCCACCACTGATGGTATACATAAGATGTACTGCAGAAATTCACCAAAAAATTCTTAGACAGCACTTTCCAAACCTACAACTAGTTCCATCTCAAAGGACAAGGCCAGCTGATAAATGGCCACCACCTGAAATTCCCCTCTAAGCCACACATGATCCTGACTTAGAAATATAACTCTGTTCCTTCAGTGTCACTGGGGTCAAAATCCTGGAATTCTCTCCCTTAATAGCATTGTGTATCTACTGACAGCACGTGGACTGCACTAGTTCAAGAAAGCAGCTCCTCACCATTATTTCAACTGCGAATATGGATGTGCAATAAATACCGGCCCAGCTAGCAACATCCATGTGTTACAAGTTTTGTTTTAAAAAGATCATGACCCCTAGTTCTAGATATTCCTACCAAAGGAAATATGCTTTCAACATCCATCTAGTCAAGCCCCCTTAGGATCTTATATGTTTCAACTTACAGAAGGACATTAACGCATTGGAAGCGGTTCAGAAAAGGTTTACCAGACTAATACTTGGAATAAATAGACTGCCTTATGAGGAAAGGCTAGACAGGACAGGCCTGTACATGGACATGACACACTGTACAAAGGAAATATTTATTATTCCTTATGAATTGGGAGGAGAGATGCTATACTTTTCTTGTAAGTTATCAAGGAATCAAGTTAAGCCTGAGGACAGCAAGAGATGTGCTCTACTGACCGAGCATGAGCAACATCATCAAGGACCACAACAGCCAATGCAGTACTTGTAGTGATTATCAAGCTAAGCAAGCTAGATGACACAGAAAGACAGAATTTCATTTCACAAGACTGTTGAACCATTGCCAGAGTTGAGCATTAGAGTGTCAGTCAGGGTATAAACCTTCAATGCTCTCAATAAGTTAACCCAAGTGATAACTTTGGACCTGTGTAAAACAGTTGTCACCACAAGTCCACGTGGTAAAAGTGAATGAGCCACAATCAAATCTGCTTCCATTATATTAGAAAGTAATTTTACAGCTTGTGCTTCTGAAAGAGATTCATTTGTGTTACAACACCACAGCCGAGTATCAAATAAAACTCCAGGATTAATGCAAATGCTGTATTACTTTAGTGATGTTTTATAACTTCATCTGTACCATTGTCTGCTAACCTAATTCTTTTAAATGAAACGGTGAGGTACAACATCTGTCAGTCTTATGTTTAATTCTTTCCAATAATTTTGGTGGGCTCTTAGCAAGTTGCTTGGCTTTCACCTGAAATCTAGTGAAAACTTACAGCCCCAGGCGATCATATTGAAAGGTGTTTCAGATTTTTTTTATGGAAAATCTCATTTTTTACTATGCTGATTTAATTTAATACGACACTACTTTAATTTAATAAAGCCTAAGAAGCCAAGTTAATCAAGATATTCTTTCACATTGAAGGCAGATACAAGAGATAATGTACTTTCATTTATCCAAGTAAATTTATGTACCTACGTCCAATTTAGATAATTTAACTGAGACAGTTTGGCTGGTAAATAACAGGGGTCAGTATCAAATCTTTTTGTCTTGGGCTAATTCCTTATTGAAGCAGAAAATATTCAAGTGATTCTTAATACTAGATGTATTACAATTGGGTACATACATTTCAGTGATTAATGGCATCTAATTCAAGATGGGAATAAACTGCAAATAGAAACCTTCCGCAACCTTTACAATTTTGGGATATCTGTAGTAGTAATAACAGAAGTCTGTTAAACAAAGGCATTTTGTTGGGGGAATTTAACATAAATAGATGTTTGGGCTCTGAGTTTTGTAGTTCTTTACATTTTTTTCTCCTCAGGCCATTTCCATAGCTATTTTTATCCAATTTTTAGTCTCTTATTGTTTTCCAAAATAAACCAAATTCATGGGTTGATTTTGCCTAGATTTGTATGACAATTGTTATTTCTAGCCTCCCCAAAAGACAAGTTTTCTGTTCCTGCATTCTTAATAAGTTAAATTGCCTGAATATTATTCCTATGCAGGTAGATGGGATTAGTTTAGAACGGCATCCTATTTAGTGAAGACATGATGGCCTGAAGGGTCTGTTCTTGTGTGGTACTATTCTATGTTCTATGTTTTCTACACTTTCATACATAAAAACAAAAAAACTAAAAATAAATACTGAAACTAGATACACAACCTTTTCTATGGATATGGAAAATTACACTTTTCTGCTGCACTCCTTAGAGGAAAGTCATATAAACTTACAGTTCTGTTTAAAATCCACACTCTTGTACTCTATTAACCAAGATTTTAGGTAAAATATACATATTACAAAAACAATTGTTTTATTATTAGTTCTGGACATTATTGAGACATTTCTTCATTTGAAATGTTCACTGTTTTCTGAGGCTGTATTGAACAAGTTATTTTTCTGTGTTATAGTATAAATGAGGCTAAATCAAAATACTGTGCAAATTGACCAGAATAACTGGAACCAACACATTACAACTGGAAAAGATCTTTTGGGTTGATATCCAACCACCCCCTTTACGTAAGCTACTGAAGTACCCTGGTGCTTGCAGCAGGTGCTGAAGCTGTTTGGTTCAAGGATTCCATCAAGATGATCATGGCACGTCCATCAGCAGGAGCTGGATGATAACTTCTATGTTCCACTTTTTTTTAACGCTATAAGACCACACTTGGCTGAAAACGGGGCTGAAAGTCACCCTGACACTTACAATAAATATACAGTTTAAATACAAGTAAACAGGGGTATTTTTTTGTTTCAATATATGTTGAATTGATAGATTTGAGTTCAAGAGATACACAATAACATATTTTTGTCATGTGATATATCCCAATTGTTTTGGTCAAATTCTGTGCTCCTTCTGAATCCAATAATGAATAAACTTAGGCACAGAGATTCTATGAAGGGTCAGAAGTGAAATATTACAAAAGATTATTATTCCAGTACATATGTCTAGTTCAGTTTATAGTAGAGTTTAACACAGTTGGATGGTTAAAGATGTATCCCTGTTAGTAAGGAGTGAGGGTCCATCTTGAAATCAAATTCAGGATATAAACTTGCGGCTAGTGTCCCCAAGAATATGTAAAACACATAAAAATCAGAAAATTAACAATTGCAGCATGTTGATGTACTAAATGTCAGAGTCATACAGCTTGGAAACAGACACTTTGGTCCAACACATCCATGCCGACCAAGTTTCACAAACTAACCTATCCCACTTGCCTGCGTTTAGCCCATATCCTGCTAAACCTTTCCTATCCAAATGTATTTTAAATGTTGCAACTGTGCCTGGATCTACCACTTCCTCTGGCAGTTGATTCCACATACAAACCCCACTCTGTGTGAAAAAGTACCCCTCAGGTCCCTTTTAAGTATTTCTCCTCTCACCTTAAGAATATGCTGCCTTGTTTTGAACTCCCAAGCCCTAGGGAAAAGACCTTTGCTATTCACCTTATCTATGTCCCCCATGATTTTATAAGCCTCTACAAAGCCACCCCTCAACCTCCTACGCTCCAGTGAAAAAAGTCCCAGCCTATCCAGCCTCTCCTCATAACTTAAACCCTCCAGTCCTGGCAACATTCTGGTCAATTTTTTCTGAACCCTCTCCAATTTAATAATATCCTTCCTATGGTAGGGTGATCAGAACTATACACAGCACTCTAGAAGAAGCCTCACCAATGTCCTGTACAACCTCAACATGGCATCCCACTCCTATGCTCAATGGTCTGAGCAATGAAGGCAAGTGTGCTAAATGCCTTCCTAACCACCCTTTCTACCTGTGATGCAACATTCAACAAACTATGTACCTTAACACCTAGGTCTCTGTGACAACACAACCCAGGTCCCTGCTATTAACTGTAAGACCTGCCCTTGTTTCTTTTACCAAAATGCAATACTTTGCATTTATCCATCTGCCACTCCTCAGCCCATTGACCCAATTGATTAAGATTCCTTTGTAATCTCTGATAACCTTCTTAACTGTCAACTATACCCCAACTTCCGTGTGATCTGCAAACTTACTATATTCTTAGAGATAGTAGGAACTGCAGATGCTGGAGAATCCGAAACAACAAGGTGCAGGGCTGGCTGAACACAGCAGGCCAAGCAGCATCATAGGAGCAGAGAGGCTGACGTTTCGGTCCTATA
>NC_063332.1:60581970-60658984 GCF_021869965.1 Rhincodon typus | reverse complement strand
ACGTCAGCCTCTCTGCTCCTATGATGCTGCTTGGCCTGCTGTGTTCAGCCAGCCCTGCACCTTACTATATTCTTACATGTCTTCTATATTCTCATCTAAATCATTTATGTAAATGATGATCAACAGTGGACCCAGTACCGATCCCTGCGGAACACAATGGTCACAGGCCTCCAGTCCAAAAAACAACCCTCCACCACAACCCTCTGTTTTCTATCATCAAGCCAATTTTGTATTCAATTGGCAGGCTCTCCCTGAATGCCATGTGATCTAACTTTATTAATTAGTCAACCATGCAGAACGTTGTCAAAGGCTTTACTAAAGTCCATAAAGACTTCTACTGCTCTGCCTCATTGATCTCTTTGGTTATGTTCTCAAAAAATTTCAGTCAAGTTTGTGTGACACGATTTCCCACGCACAAAGCCATGCTGACTATCTCTAATCAGTCCTAGACTCTCCAAATGTATATAAATCCCATCTCTCAGAATCCCCTCCAACAACTTGCTCACCACTGATATCAGACTCCACAGTCTATCGCACTGAACTGTCTCTATTTCATTATTTTAATGAATGATATTATACCTACTGAAGGAAGGGTTATTGGAAACTGATTTACTGCAAACACATCGCCAGGACAATCGCTGCATTTCTAAACCTGTCACAGGTACTGCTGTAAATCTACATTACCTGAGCAGTAGTGCACAGCACTGTCCTGAAAAGTAAGAGACTAACATACACTATAATTAACTAAAATAGAATGCATGAAAATGCATTACATTAATCAACTGTAAAGAGTTGAACATTGCTATTTAGACAGTGACGAAAAAACTTGAGTTGACTTGCAAGTTAGTACAGCACCTTCGTCATTTTCTAAGGGAATCAAATTGTTCCCCTACACAAGTAGCTACACGAACAAGGAGTACTCACGCGATCGAACAATGTTGAAAATAGAAGCATTCCAACAATCCCGGAAACACCGATGTACTGCCACAGATAGCAGTTGTAATTCTTGCGGGAACACAAGAGAAATGACTTGGTTCAGCTCGTATAGGGAAATTCCACTTTTATGGAAAAGAAACTGGGCAATTTGAACGACTACTGCTTAGTACTCAAGCCAGTACATTTCTGTGTTTGTTTCTTCCACATCTCGCTTCCTAATTTGCTGCAGATTGTCAACTCCGGAAACTCCTACAGCCCTTGACTTACTGAAAGACTTGGCCCTTCTTGTAGCTGTGCCTCAGAACTATAGCGAGTTGAGGAAAGTCATTTCATGTTTATTCGCTCATGGGACGTGGGCGTCGCTGGCTGGCCAGCATTTATTGCCCGTCCCTGGATTATTTGGATAGAAAGACAGCGTGCATATATGAACTAGTAGTGATGTTCAGTGCGAATGACAGGAACAGGCACACCCCTTACTCGAGCAAAACCTAAATCTCTGGTGCAAATGTTTTAATTTTCACATTGCAAGTTTGTTCACATGAGCACTCAGACAAGTATAAAGTAAATCACAGAAAATGGCCAGGAGCAATTGCTATTTTTCTGGACACATTACTCCCTCTCCTTGCACATGTATATCCCCGAGCCTATAAATTTCAAACGCCTAAGGTTATCTTCTCTCTAACTAAGTTGTGCTCGGGCTCCGCTCTCCATTCCGCGGGCAAATGGGATTCTATGTGGAAACGGAACTTTCTTCCCAATGTCAGTGTTCATTCCCTGGGATTGTCTCGCTGCTGCCCCAGCTCCCGGACTGACTGTCACCAGGACCGCACACACGCTAGCCCTGAACTTTCGTCACCTTCAGCTCCGCGTGAACACTACGTTATCTTTGATGTGACTGAACGCTTCGCCCAAGTTCTCTTCGGAGCAACTTTCCTCACTTCGATTGCGCTGCTTCCTTACCTTGTCTGAACCGCTTCCTGCCTGGATTTCCCCCTTTTGTCAAATTGCAGAACTTGCCTCTTCCTCTCTCTCTCTCTATCGTTCACAGCATTCCATTCTCGAGTTTCTTGGAAAACGAATTTTCGTTTCCCTTTTCTCTATTCGTCAAAGTTATCTTGCTTTCGCTTTTCGCCTGTCACAATCCTGCCTCTGTCGTTCCTCCCATATGAAAAACACCTGTACAAAAACCATGAGTGGTATCAGAAGTAATGCCTGCAAGGTCCCAGCTTGACGACAGTACTTAAAGTGCTCGGAGGGCCGGCTCTCCACCCTTCATGCTCGATAGACATCAATTCATCCAAAAAGTTGTTGCCCATACCTGACCATGCAGTGTATCAGCTATGTTCAATAGCACGCTAAGCCTCCGGGTTAAATCTCTCACCCTTAAATTCAAAAACCTCGTGGGCCTTTCTCATTCTGTAAATTGAGATTAACTATCCCAGAACTCAGTGTTGCTCCAACTACAGTAAGGCCTCGTCTATTTATCCATTGGTGTTTTATTTGTCAGTGATCTATCCCATTCGCCTCACTCAAAGTCTACCTCTGTTGAGCGAGACTTTAGTCACGTCCTAACGTCGTTTTTGCTATCAGTCGTGTGTACCCCATTACAAGAAACAATTTACACTCATGCCCCACGAGTTATCAGCATAAATTGAATAATTTGGGACTGTTCTCCTTAGCTAGAAGAGGTTTTCATAGAAGTTTTCAAAATGAGTGGGAGAAGCTATTCCTGTTTGCAAAGGAACAAGAACAAAAGGCATAATCTTAAAGTGACGTGCAAAAAAGAAGCACGGAAAATGTGAGGAAAAAATTTCACAGCCAGTAGTTAGGGTAGGGAATGTACTGCGTGGAATTGTGATGGAAGCATGTCCAATTGAGGCACTGGATAACTTTAAAAAAAAATCACTTGTGGGTTAGGGTGTCAATGGCTGGCTAGTATTTATTGTCCTTCCGTAGATTATTTGGATAGAAATAGCGTGTAAGGATATTGGGGGGAAGGGGGCAGCAGGAGATTGGCACTAGGTAATGATGCTCGTTTTGAAGAGCTGGTGCAGGTACAATGGGCCAAAGGGCCTCTTTCTGCGTCATAACAATTGTGATTTTTTTAAAGGCAGTAACATTATATCATAGCAGACCCAAAGTCTTGTAGAAGCTGCCAATAGACAATTTCCATAGCAATTGAAGTATCACACTGCAGGTGATATATGTGCCTGGTTATTGTTCTAATTTGGTCAAGAGTAACAAAAAGGCATCAAACTTGCTCCTGTGTTTTAGCAGTAATGTCCCCATCTCTGGGTCGAGGCCTGGATTCATGTGTCATTTGCCCCAGACTAGGTCAGTCAGCAAATATCTATAAAAACATAGCAGCAACAATAAATAGAATAAGCAAAGGATGAGTGAGGTGGAAGCAAGTTTAAAAATAGGAATTTAACTAAATGAAAATTAGGAAGAGTGAGTAAGGAGGACTAAAATAGTTTAGATTGAAATTAGTAAATCTTAAATCAAGAAAATATAATTTATGGCAAGATATTACAAGGAGGGAAGGACAGTTCTTACTGAACATGGAAGCTCCAAGTCACAAATGTTAACTTTCACATAACTATGGGAAACTTCTCCAAATGAAATAACATTTCAGAATTTGAGCAAAAACAGAATTTGCTGGAAAAGCTCAGCAGGTCTGGCAGCATCTGTGAAGAAAATAAATCAGAGTTAAAAGTTTCGGGTCCGGTGACCCTTCCTCAGAACTGATGATAGCTGGGAAAATGTCAGTTTATATGCAGAAAATAGGGAAGGGAGTGGGGTAGGGAGTAAACGATAGGATAGAGCCCAAAGATAGAGAAGAACCGTTGGACAAACAAAGGAGTTGATTACAATCTGGCCGGGAAGGTGAATAGTTGTATATGGGGACTGTGGTGTGTAATGGCAGGCTATGTGATAATAAAGCCTGGTGCGTAGGGTAGGGGGCTAAGAAATGGGAGAGTTTAGGCCCTAAAATTATTGAACTCGACATTGAGTCCGGAGGGCTGCAGGGTCCCCAAGTGGAAAATGAGGTGTTGTTCTTCCGGCTTGCGTTGAACTTCACTGGAACACTGCAACAAGCCAGAGACAGAGATGTTGGCCAGGGAGTTAAAGTGTGTTAAAGTGGCAGGCAACATGTAGCTCAGAGTCTTCTTTGCGAGCAGAACGTGGACGTTCTGTGAAGCGGTCATCCAGTCTATGCATCATTTCCCCAATGTAGAGGAGACCACCTTGTGAGCAGCAAATGAAGTAGATCCTGGGAAGTGCAGGTGAAGTGTTGCTTCACCTGGAAGGCATGTTTGGGCCCTTGAATAGTGGGGAGGGAGGAGGTAAATGAGCAGGTGTTGCACCTTCACTGGTTACAGGGGAAGGTGCCGTAGGGGGGCGATGGGGGCTGGATGGTGGTGGTGGGAGTGAAGCATGTGTGGACCAGTGTGTCCCAGAGAGAAGGGTCCCTGCAGAAGGCGGACAAGGGAGGGGAGGGAAATGTGCGTCTGGTGGTGGCATCTCGCTGGAGGTGGCGGAAATGGCGCCTGATGATCTTCTGGATGTGGATGCTGATGGTATAGGTAAGGACAAGGGGAACCCAATCGCTGTTGCGGGAAGGAAGAGAAAGGGTGAGGACAGAAGTGTGGGAGATGAGTTGGACCTGGTTGAGGGCCCTGTCGACAACAGGAGATCCAGTTGATTAAAACTTTGACAAGCAAAGGATCCAATCCCAGATGCAATAACACCTAGACTAAAAAAAATTAAGCAGTCATGCTCATAATGTGGTTTATATGTTTGTTACAGTTCATAAGCAAAGACTCAAGCTTTGCGAATGAAAGGGACACATCCCAGCTTTGCACTTCTTTTGCAAACTTGGGGAGTCTATTCTCCTCAGCACTATGCTTTGGCCAGAGTTGACTTGTAAGCCAATCAGTACCCCTTTCTTCTGTATAGAAATTGTTGAGATCATTTGAAATTTGGCACTCTTGAATGTCACACTATCCTGACAGAGGCAAGACAAAAAGCTAAAGCAGCAAGCCTCTTTACAATAATACTCAAATTCTAAGGAACCAAGCCAGTTATGTAACTTAAGTCCTTCGGCCCTATTACAATGCTGGTAAATCACCACTGCATTTTTACTACAATCTCAACGTTCACCCCAAGATGTACCCAAATTACTCAATGAGGATCAACCAGTGACTTTTTTTAGAAAATGGTTAGTGATAACTTCCTTTCTTTGGTCTTCAAGAATTCCCATAGTTTATTTTTAAACAAATTCAATAAATGGAAAATTCCTAAAACATTGAAAACATTATAGCAATTGCGTAAATGCATTGGCCTCTGGCATAGATTCTGAGAAGCCAGCTATGAGAACATGTAGGAAGCAGAATCAGATTGCACTCTGTTGGGTCAGCCTCATTCAGTCCTTCCCAGAGCTGTTTTAATAACCATCTCCATCCAAAAAAAAAAAATCCAGTCATCAAGAAGGCAACCACCATTTTTGAAATTACACTCATCAATTCTGGGTGTTGCTGTCCATCACTAGCTGCACCAGAGAAAGTGGAGGGGAGCTGCTTCCTTGAACCATTACACTTCATATCTGAGATAACAAGGTGTAGAGCTGGATGAACACAGCAGGCCAAGCAGCATCAGAGGAGCAGGAAGGCGGTTCTAGGCCCGAAACGTCAGCCTTCCTGCTCCTCTGATGCTGCTCAGCCTGCTGTGTTCATCCAGCTTTACACCTTGTTATCTCAGATTCTCCAGCATCCGCAGTTCCTACTGTCTCTGAAACACTTCATATCTGCTCCCCCTACCCTTCGACATGGAAATGGTCATGGGTTTTAAAAATGTATCAAAGGAGCTGTGGCAGAGTTCTGCAGTGCATCTTGGAGATGATGCAAAATGTTGGTATAGTGAATCAGTGGGGAAGCACATGTTTGAGGAATGTGATACAAATAAAGCAGGCAGTTTTGTGCGTGATGGCACAAAAACAAAGTTGCTACAGAAACTCAGCAGGTCTGGCAGCAATGCTGGAACATTCTGACAAAGGGTGATCGACTCAAAATGTTAACTGCTAAGTTTCTCCAGCATTTCATGTATTTGTTTAAGATTTCCAGCATTCAGTTGTTTTACTTTATTGGCCTGGATGCTGCTATGGAGTCAGGCTTTTTGATTGTCAGTGATGCACTCATCCAGGCAAGTTGGAAATATTCCGTTACACTATTCATAATGTAATTCATAATTACATAGTTACATAATATTCCATTACACTAAGCTTTGCCTCACAGATGGTTACTGCCATGTGGGTTATGGATGGATACTCTATTGTTGGATATGGCTATTGCCCGGCACTTGTGTGGTGTAAAGGTTATTTGCTCCTTATCAGCCCTTGTCAACCCAAACTTGGATATTGTCCAGGTCATGCCACATTTGTGTATAGGCTACTTCAGTACTTGAGTCACAAATGGTGCCGAACATTGCATGGTATACATCCACATTTGCAACACGATAGTCATTTTCATGTGTGTCAGGTCCAATTCCAACCAGGGGAGAGCTCTCCCTGCTCCCTACTGCCCACGTCACTTCCAGTAACACTACATATTGATTAGGATATTGATTATTTCTGACTTCCTGAGTCAAAGAAAATCTCTCCCTCTCAAAAATGGAGATGTATTCATTTACAGCCCCAAAATGCCAAAACCTTTTCTTTTGGCCAATATACACCAAAATACGGAGTTCAGTGGGATGTTCTCACGAGCATGGGGAACGTCAGAGTCTAAGGTCTATACAGCTAAAGGCATGGTCACCAATGATAGAAATGAGGGTTGAGATCTGCAGTTGATTTGACGTCTTTGGTACTCTATGCATACTTGAACAGTGTGGTTTAAAATTCTTTTAATCAAGGTGATCTTCCCCTATGTCAGACAACAAATCAACCAAAAAAGTTTATAATTTTTCAGAATGCAATTACTTGCACCCTTACCCACAAATCATCTACAACAGATGGGTAAAGGATACTGTGTACTCTAGAAACGGCACTTTGTTATTAATGTACCATGTCACAATAGAGAAAGTCTGCTGGTAGTCAACAACTAAAAAGTGTCGCTTTCCATCTCTAAGCAGTATTGTTATTAGATTAGCTAAACTTTGTTTATAATTTGCTATTAGCTTGATGTTGAAATATTTGACCTCAGTTACTATTCATTTTTATTTGGTCCTAGTTTCTACCATTTACTGAATTACAATGGAGTATCAATGCAAGTTTGCCATTACTTTGGAGTTTTTCCTGGCCTGTGAGGGCTGGAACAGGGACAACACTTTTAAAAGGATATCTTTGAGACAGCCTAATCTATATATCACATCAGTCAATTAAGAACATGGAACTAGAAATGGGGTAGATTGTCATCCAGATTTGGAGACATTCCTCAAGGTAACAGCTGACATTTACAACATAATTTGTTTCAAGAAACTGACTGTTGAAGGAGCACTTGCACAATAAACAAATGGACAGATAACTGGGGTAATAATTCAGAGTCAGTGAAGATTCAAATAACAAAGCCTCTAATCCTACATTGCATTTTTGAAGTTGTGCTATATTGAGTAATTGGACTGCCCAGTTTCCAGGTTGAGCAAACACAACACATAAAAAGTACACATGAAACAGGTTAACACTGTCTGGCAAGTAATGTTATATGGTAGGTTCTTTAGACACAGTTTGTTTCAAAGTAGTCTTCTCCCTCTGGTCTCACATCCTGCAGAGATTGCAGTATTGAATCCACCTACATGACCAATTAGTTAATTGGGTAACAAGCCTTGCACCATTTGAGGCATCATGTACATCCGGGTCATGCCTGAAAAATAGGCAAGAGTTCCAATGGCTGTGAAACATTCATTTCCCCTGGATTAGCACATTATTAAGACTACGTGGAAAGAAACCCTCCGTATTTTTGTCAATGACTAAATTTGCATCTAAAGCTGGCTAAAACTAAATGTCCCTACACAAGTAAATCCAAGAACAGACAAGCCTTTAGAGTTGGTTTTGATGGCCTCGTGTCCTTTGCTGAATTGAACGGATTCCTAATCAAAGGCAGCATGTAAAACCATGCTCATTGGCCATTGCCAAGCAATCACTGTACTGAAGCAGTTTATGCTGGCATTGCTGCATGAAAAACACCCAAACCTAAATGCGCTATCAAATCCCACACCTCAGTACTGTCTTGAATCTCCTGCAGCCCTCAACCCTCATTGAACGCGCCATCATTGGTGGTCATGCCATCAGCTGTATACGCCTTAGACTCTAGCATTCTCTCCCAACGCTCCTCGAAAAGGTGCTCCTTCAAAAAGTTAGTGCAGTGCAAGCTTTTGATCGCTTCTAATATTTAGTTCAGCGTTAAATTCCATTTAATAATGCTCTGTAAAGCACTTTGGGTCGCATTAAATAAACTGCATTTAATGTAAGTTGTTAATGTAATGTACACAACTGGCAATATCTATGTAAACAATGTATGAACATTGATGCCTTCCCTTTCAAATTAAAGACAATTCAAAAATAACAAGACATAATGGGTTTTGCAGATCACTAGACAATATTAAACCTAACTTGCACTTTATTACCCCGAGTCATACAGATAACAAAAAAAAAAAATTGCAGTATCTGACCACTGTGATACAACTTAAATATTAAACAAAAAAAAATGTGCAGAACTGAATGTAAACACTTATCTTTGGAAAAAAGTTCCCTTCAAAACAAGTCAACAATGAAAGCTTCCTTCAAATTACTAAAACTAGTAACTCTTTGGAGGACATTAATTTAGAGTTTGAGCAAATTAATGTCTTGAAGCTAATCCCATGTATCTTCACTGTTTCCTCCATGTGTCACTGGTATATTTGTTTCATAGCCACTGAAGTTTCTGTTAACACCTAGACCCTACAAATAAAAAGGTGGAGAGAGACAACAGATTATTTGCAGCTATGTAAAATACGCTTTTAGCAACTATTCAGAGTAATAATTTATAAATAAGACAAGTTGTTATTTGAAAATGCTCGAGTATAATTATTTCATTATTTATGTATATTAAGTTTAGTTCAAAAGAATCTCTAATTTAAGTTGTTCTGCGGGTCAGGAAAGCTGACATTTTGTTTCTAGACACTCGGGACCCGAAACGTCAGCTTTCCTGTTCCTCTGAGGATGCCTGGCCCTCTGTTTTCCTCCAGCTCCACACTTTGTTATCTCTGATTCCAGTATCTGCAGTTCTTGCTATCTCTGTGGGTCATATGTTTTTCTTTAAAAAGCAATGTTAAGAACCCAAAAACAAAACAAAAAACAACCAAAAATAATGCCTAGTTACTCCCACAAGTTTAATTATCTCCTTTCACTTTCCAGGCTTGCACTTAAAAATGAAAATAAAGAAATAACTGCGAAACCTGGTTGAGAATCATTCCTTCCATTAATGAGAACTACATTTCAAAAGATGAACTAGATGACAAGCATCCGCTCTTCACATGCCAAATTCAGTGTACAAAGCTGATTTATATACCTTTTAACGCACTTCAAATCAGGGCTGCCTGTGCAGCATCCTCAAATCTGCTGGCACAAACACTGAAGCACTGGAAACACTAACATCGAGGCCATGCTCCAGCAAATTCAGATGTGTTGGGCAGGTTGTTTGTCTGACTAAGAGAGCTGTCCTTCAGCAATTGGTACAGAGGGGCCCCAAACAAACATTTTAATGACTCACTGAAATCAGTGCGCCACAGCAGCCACTACTAGAGGAAAGCACAGGCCATAGTTCCTTGCCTGGAGATGTTGTATCAAAGGTGTCTGAGAGATCTTTGAGGCTGAGGGAAGAGCCAGCATGATAGGAATAAGAGGATAAATTCAATTGCCCCCAGCAATTTACATATACATGCACCCTCTACGGGGGAAAGTTCCTTATCTATGACTGGATCTAAGTCATAGATAAGCCTGCAACCAATGAGTACAAGCACAAAGAAATATCGAGGCAGACAGGGACAGAGGAAGGGGGGGGAGACAGAGAGAGAGAGCGAGAGAAACAGTGAGAGAGCACGCGAGCGAGAGAGAGAGAGCTTATGACAAAAGGCAAATAACGTTCAAGCCGTACAACAGCCAGGTAATAGCCATCTCCAACAAGAGACAATGTCTCCTTGACATTCAATGGCATTAACCAACTTGTTGTATCCTCCAAATATTACAAGCGACTGGCCACATAAATACATGGCTACAACAGCAGCCAGAGGCTAGGAATCCTCTGGAGGCAAGTAACTCACTTCCTGACACCCCAAAGCCTATCCACCATCTACAAAATACAAGTCAGAAGTGTTATAGAATACTCCCTAATTGCCTGGATGAGTGCAGCTCCAACAACACAAGATTGAAGCCACCTGAGGTAAAGCATCCTGCTTAATTGACATCACATCCACAAGCATCCACTCCCTCCACCACTGACGCTCAGTAGCAGCAGTGCATACTACAAGATGCACTGCACAAATGCACCCAAGATCCTCAGTCAGCGCTTTCCAAGCCTATAACGACTTCCATCTAGAAAGGACAATGGCAGCAGATACCTGGGATCACCACCACCTGCAGGTTCTCCTCCAAGCAACTCACCATCCTGAATTGGAATTAAATTACCATTCCTTCAATGTCACTGCGTCAAAATCCTGAAATTCCCTCCCTGACACACCAAAATGAACTGCAGCAGTTCAAGAAGGTAGCTGACCATTACCACCTTCTCAAGGGCAACTAAGGACAGGCAATAAATGCTGGTCTATCCAGTGAAACCCGCCTCCCATGAATGAACTTATTTTTTGAAAAATGGAGAATTAAACTGATAGATAATAGAAAAATATAGTTGGGAAGTGGATCCAGGTTGCTTTGGTATTTGGCAAGAAACGTGTGTGTGTCTGAGCCAGCAAAAGGATTATGGAAGTAGAGACCACTCAAAACATGTAGGGCTATGAAGATAAAGAAAGCAAACAAGATGAAAACGTCCCAATCATTCCAAAATTAAAAAGGCAGGCAAAGCCAGGACCCATGGGAGGTACTCAAACACCTTAAGGAAGATAATGAACAACTTCTTTTGAGTTTAATGCAGGAACAAGTTCAGTCACATGAACAATTATGACCACAGATGAGGACTGGTTGATCTTCCATCCAATGAGGAGGATGACTCTTTTTTAGGCTACCCTGGCTGCGGTTGAAGGTGTAAAGAGACACCTCCTGTAAAGGCAGCTGTTCATAGTCAGAGACTGTGAAGCGAAGATCTCCAAATAGATAGGTTGGCGACATCCTTGGGATCAAAGCTTGATGTTTAAATGGCAGCAGTCACTGGAGACCAGGGTACACGAGTTAACATTGGCACCACCCTTGTCAACAGTTCTAAGATAATGTTACGGTCAAACCACTGGAGAAGCAAGTGCTAGGAGTACAGGAGAAGATGCTTTACAGTGAGGGAGGGGAACAGAGAAATCGAATGGTTGATGTCATGACAGCAATTCACTATAAATTATTTACTTAGTTTAAGAGGTTGAGTTAGGTAATCTCTATGCAACTTCAAGAAATCACTCCATTAAACATGCATCTTCTTTGAGAGTGCAGTGTAATCTTCCTACAATTTAGTGCTCAGAACTGTTCACAGTATTCCAAGTGTGGCCGAACCACAGTTGTGAACAGCTGAATCATTACTACTATCTTGTTGGATGTTAATATTCTGGATGTAAAGATAAGCATTCCATTGCCTTTTCAAAATTATCCATTGCACCTGTCCATGACATAGTAAATGATGTGTATATCTGAGCCTCCAACTCTCCATTTTACATGCCTACATTTACCTATATCAAAATCCACACGCTACAGTCTTACCAGCTTTAAACAATCAGTGTCTCTTGATAATGTTATGCACGTTTATGCTACCTATTTTTGCATCATTGGCAAATTAGGATACCTAGTCTATTCATTATGACTTAAATGATAGGATATTTACTAGTTGAAGTCTCAGCGTTGAGCACTGGAACACACTACTAATCACTATCACTTATAGTACAGGGCGATTATCCCTATTTGAGTATTACTGAAAAAGGACACAGACCTTTTTAATCTTGCACTCAGAACAATTTGCCAGAATTAGCAAATTAAAAAAAGGAAAAACCATTTATGCTCCATGAGTATTGATTAGCTGGCAAATGGACTCTGATTAGTAGAGTTCTTGTCATTGGGAATCCATGGTTGACTGAACAGAACTGTTAAGGGTTTTAAAATTTAAAGATTCTGGTCATATGGATTCTCCAGTGCAATGTTTCTACCAATCACAGACTGTGAACCAATCAGCAGCCCCCTCCCAGTACAAAGTTCATTTCCCATTGCTATTTAAATTGTATAAGCTTTTGCCTTACACTCAGAACTAGGTCTTTTGTCAGCAATACTATTTCCTGTCACTCCGCCAATTACATATCTATAATAATTGCTTATTTACAAAATGTTTTCTCAAAGGTTCTAGTCAATTCCACAGCAACAGCTGGAAGAAGCCTGTTTTATATTTGCTTTAGATTTCAAGCATCTGATGTGCTTGCTTTCACCCTTTAGAATTTGTATGTTTCAATGTGATCACCTCTCATTCTTCTCAATTCCAGAGAATGTAGATCAAATTTTGTTCAGCCTATCGTACCCAAAAAACAGACAGTATTCCAGCAGGATCAACAGCAAGCTCTCCATCCCAAATCTGTTTGCTACGTCTTGTGTCATAGTTCTGTAGGTTAGTGCACTTGTAGAACATCTCCTAGCCATTTTAAATGTACCAAGTTTCCCCTATAACACTCCTTAAGCAGTGAGTTCCAGACATCACAGCACCTACTCAAAGAAAAACTTCAAGTTTCCCTCAAATTCCTCTCCCAAATACTTCAAAATTGATGACCAAGTTAGTGTCTTTCCTATCCACTATCTCAGTTCAGATTTCTTGGCTTCCCCCATCAACCTCCTACCAAACAAGTTATCCCCAGAAATGAAGTAGCCAATTTAGCTAAAATAAAAATGGAGAATAAAAAACAGCCTGATTGCAGATAATGAGATTATAAACACTTTTCTTCTTCTTCTAGAAGATAGAAACTGGGAAAGGCACAACTGTCAAAGGAACCAGAAATCTGGATCAAGAAGCATTTGAAACATTAAATGTTTTGCAGTATAGAATGGCTATAAAGAAAACTAAGCTCCCAGGCTCATCCAAATCATTTGAGAGAAGAAAAAAGATTGGTGGGATGTGGTTAATGGGAAATGGTATCTTTCATTGTTGATGAGAAGGTATTGGAAACTGCCTCCTTAAACCGCTATAAAGCATTTGGAGCGGCTATACCCACAATGTGGAGCTCCAGTGCCTGGGGTAATGCTCAGTGGTCCTCCAGTTTCATTCTTAGAGATTTAGCAGTTTGATACAATTGAATGGTCTGCGGAACCATTTCAGAATCAATTATTGTGTTGAGTCACATGTAGACAGCAAAGAAAGCAGTTATCCATTCCCTAAAGGGCATTGTGAACCAGATGGGTTTTTAAACTAATTGATAATCGTTTCATGGACACCAGTAGACTTAATTCCAGATTTTAAAAAATTAAATACAAATTTGACCATCAGCCATCACGGGGTTCAAACTCAAGTGTCTAGAACATTACATTTGGTCTTTGGATTATTAATGCAGCAGTACAACGGTCACTTTTTTTTCCTATTCATTTGTGGGATGTGGGCATCGCTGGCTGGCCAGCATTTCTTGCCCGGCCAGCATTTCTTGCCCATACCTAGTCGCCCTTGAGAAGGTGGTGGTGATCTGCCTTCTTGAACCGCTGCAGTTCTCCTGCTGTGGGTTGACCTACAATGCTAGAAGGGAGGGAATTCCAGGATTTTGACCCAACAACAGTGAAAGAACAGCAATATATTTCCAAGTCAGGATGGTGAGTAACTTGGAAGGGAACTTGGAGGTGGTAGTGTTCCCATATGTCTGATGCCCTTGTCCTTCTAGATGGAAGTGGTCGTGGGTTTGGAAGGTGCTATCTGAGGATCTTTGGTGAATTTCTGCAGTGCATCTTGCAGATCGCACACACTGCTGCTACTGAGTATCAGTAGTGGAGGGAATGGATACTTGTGGGTGCAGTGCCAATCGAGCGAGCTGCTTAGTCCTGGATGGTGTGGAGCTTCAAGTGTTGCTGGGGCTGCACTCATCCAGGCAAGTGGGGAGTATTCCACCATACTCCTGACTTGTGCCTTGTAGATGGCGGACAGGCTTTGAGGAGTCAGGAGATGAGTTACTTGCCGCAGTATTCCTAGCTTCTGGCCTGCTGTTGTAGCCACTGTGTTAATGTGGTGAGTCCAGTTGAGTTTCTGGTCAATGGTAACCCCCAGGATGTTGATAGTGGGGAATTCAGTGATGGTTACACCATTGAATGTCAAGGGATGTTGGTTAGATGGGCTCTTATTGGTGATGGCCATAGCCTGGCATTTATGTGGCGTGAATGTCACTTGCCACTTGTCAGCCAAAGTCCGGATATTGTACAGATCTTGTTGCATGCGAACATGGACTGCTTCAATATCTGAGGAGTCGCAAATGGTGCTGAACATTGTGCAATCATCGATGAACTTCCCCACTTCTGACCTTATGATGGAGGGAAGGTCATTGATGAAGCAGCTGAAGATGGTTGGGCCTAGGACACTACCCTGAGGAACTCCTGCAGAGCTGTCCTGGAGCCGAGATGATTGACCGCCAAAAGCCACAACCATCTTCCTACGTGTCAGGTATGATTCCAACTACTGGAGAGTTTGCCCCCTGATACCCACTGATTCCAGTTTTGCTTGGGCTCCTTGATGCCACATTTCGGTCAAATGCAGCCTTGATATCAAGGGCTGTCAATCTCACCTCACCTCTGGAATTCAGCTCTTTTGTCCATGTTTGAACCAAGGCTGTAATGAGATCAGGAGTTGAGTGGCCCTGGCAGAATCCAAACTGGGCGTTGCTGAGCAGGTTATACAATCTTAAGTCATGTCTAACTTGTTCTGAAATGTTAAGGAGGTGGAACCACCAATAAAGAATGTTACCACAGCATTGTAAAAAAGAAAATCAGGGAGAGAAAACTAGACAGTGGAGACAAATGAGAAGATTTAGTGAACTAAGTGTAACAAAGCTGAGCAAAACAATTAAGCAATTTAACTTAACCAGGCTAAACTGGAGAAGTACGTGGTTAGAGTGGAGAATGCCTTTTACATTGTGCTTGAGACAACTTCCCAGTTCAGCATGACTTTAGGTCAACAAGGAAGAATTGCTTAATTTGGTTAGGGAAATGAAACAAGTCAAATCATTAATGACTAAGGATGAAAATTGCGAAAGTGACCATAGAACAGTTGGGTTCTGCATAAAAATAGAAATGGGATAATCTTCTCCAAAACTAGAAATATACAAATTAAATAGGAAAGGATAAAACAGGATTAAAAGAGATAAGTAGGATTTACCTCAATTTTTGGAGATAAAACAGTTAGTTAACACACCCTATCACCTGTAATTAATCGAGCAACAGGTTCAAAACACATGCCCACAAGATAATAGAATGCATCAAAGAACAAACTTCTGCAGATTGAGAGGTTGAAATTAAAATTTAAAGAATCAGGGAGGAATCCGTTATAAAACGGACATTGTCAGTACTGAGACAAAGACTAGGAATATGGAAAAAAAGTTGAGAAATAAAACATGACTCTGCTCATTCTGCTCTGGAGCCTTCCTAGGTTTGTGGCTTTTTGAATAAAAATGGGAAAATTCTGACGTTGTATTACCAGTTAAAACCAGCAGAGCGTTTTTGATCAAAACAAAAATCAAAAGGAATCAAAAAGTAGTCACTGATATGGGCAACCTGAGAATCTACAGAATGCTGTAAGTGATTCTGTATAAATTTTTAAAAAACGTGCTCAGACATGTTATGATACAAACAAAAACTGCAATTGCTTGAGAATTTCAGCAGGTCTGAATCAAATGTGAAGAGAAAAACAGAGTTAACAAATAAGTCTACTGACCTTTCTTCTGTGCCACAACAGTACTAGTTATTGTTTATACATTGAAGGAGGGAGGGTGGGAGATTAATTGTGTCCCAAAAATGAGCATTATATGTCAATTCTTAACATCATGGAACCTGATCACTCAAAAAGACTGTGCATGCAAAGTCAGAGGAAATTGCAGCTTTTTTTGGGTAAAGGGTGCTGGAGGAATAAACAGTTGAGGTACAGATGAACTGAACATAATTACATAGCACCTTTAACATGGTAAAACAGCCCAAGGTAATTCAATGTTGTACAAAAACAGATGTTAGGGCAGGTAGGAATTTTTGAAGGAGCATATCAAAAGGACAGCAGGAGGCGGACAGATGGAATGGTCAGAGAAGTAATTGCTCAGCTTGGTAACTGAAAACTATATAGTTAGTTAGTGGTGAAGCAGTTGAAGATTTGGAAAAAAACTTAATTAGGAGCACCACGGATGTTGCAATTGTAGGATGCAGGTTGTCATATAGGGAGAAGCAGTCATGGAGGGGTTTGAAAACAAGAGTTTTAAACAGGAAATTGGAAATTAATTAGGTTTATCGTCACACGTACTCACAAATTTACAAAGTCACCACTTACGGCACCATCTTAGGTGCAAAGGTACCTAGGTACAGAATATTAAGAATAAATTAGAAAAATAAAGAAATAAAAAGTTCAGCATTACAGTCCTTTGCACCATCTTAGTTACAAGGCGGTCAAGATGGTGAAATGGTTTATTCCATTTTGGATAAGAAGTTGAGTTTTTGACATAGCCCTGAACAGGGAATTATTTTTGTTACAGCAGTTGAGAAATTAAGTGAACTTTACATGCATTTTTATTTAAAAACATTTAAAGTAGATCATTCACGCATCAGTGAAGAATACATTTTCCTTCTGGCACAAAGGTATAACACCCACTTCACACGAGAGGATCAGAGTTAGTGCTCAAAATACAAAGGGACAGCGAGTCAATTCACCGACAGCAAGGTTGGCGGTGGGGGTTGCTGAGGGAAGAAACAGCCCATTCTTTTAAGTGGTTGGCACACATTCAATAAGGAACGTGTTTCTCCAATCACAGGCGGTTTCTCCCCTTGTGCCTACTGTTGGTAAACTCACTGGCTGTCAGCAAGCATGGGAGAGAAACAGCCCGTGGCTGAAGAAGCTGCGAGCAATTTGATGACAAGAGAGCAGGTCAAGAAGAGGATAGCAAGAGTAACAATGAGAAAGCTGTGGATGGCGAATATAGAAGGACACAGATGCAGGAAAAAGGAAGCAGTTTTACGCCAGTGTTTTTAAAAAAATGGAAACAGCCGGGAAAACATTTTTAAAAATAAATCACATGATACAGACAGACAAACAACCAAACAAACAAACTCCAATTTAAGGTTCAGGAGCACTATAAAGGAGGAAATTATAGTCAACAGTATTGTAATGGAACACTTCATCGTTACACTCAATCGGAGACTGAGATCTGAGGAGCAGCAGTTTAAAAAAGGGTAGTAATTGCCTAGTTAAAATATTTTAATCGAGCTTTGTGCATACACGATGCAAAGGTTTTAGCAAGCTGGTGAGGTCACAACTGAAGGTGGTGGCTGTATGTATTGAAGCAAGCCAGTTTTACGTTGACTTGTTACTAACTTGTGCCTGTTGTCTTGTGCCAATTCAAATACTGAGATGTCTAGGAAATCTGTGCTTTCCCACGCTTTACCTTGAATGGAAAGGCGATAATTGAGGACAGTGATGAAGTCTTCTAATTGTGTTCCTGTGCAAATCCAAGTACCAGATATCAACTGAAGTACCGGATGTTTTTCTACATGACTGCATCACTTAATAAATGAGTTAGGTGAGAACTAGAAACAAAAAGGATCTTAAAAGTCAAAATGGAGCCGTTGAACATTTCAAGTCCTTGAACAGAATTATTTTGACTTCTGGTCAAATTTAAACAAAAACCATTCAGCTGCAAGAACAAGTAGTTAGAATTAGCAAAGTAAGCAAATAGCAGACTCTAATGACTCTAAAAGATGCCGTGCAGACTTCCATTCAGCCTGGTAAAAATCAGCATCTTCCATTTTCATTTTTTAAAGCTTTTTCTTTAAGAAATAAAAATTTGACCTGCACTTCCTCCCACAAATACTGGCTCAACAGAAAACTTCCTCCATCTATGCACTGGCAGCATAAAATGGCACTAGGAGAAGACGACAATAGCACTGCAGATGGGAAATTACACCATGGACTTCAGGACAAAGACAGTCAACAGCCAATTTTAAACAACAGCAATTGAGTGGACTGCAACTATTTCCAGACTTAATTTACAACAGACATATTTCCACAGAAGACAGATGTGTGTTTTCTGTTCAAAAAAATGCTTGGAAATAAAAAAAGTCTAAAATCTAGAAAGCTAAAGAGAATTATATCCTTTGCCAGCAGGTGCTCACTTTCAATTCAGGACAAGTAAATTAAAAGTGCAAACTAACCTTACGAGTATCTACGGAAGCAAACACCTTTCCAAGTGGATTATGGTAACTGGTCCCATGAGCAGCATAAGCAAATTCTTCTAGCCATATAGGAACCTCTTGTTGTGCCTAGAGATGGAATTTCAATAATATTATTAACTAAAGACTTATACAAGAACATAATCAGACATAAATTTCTACTTCCTTTAATTTTTCACTCTTTCAAACCCGAGGGCACTCTATTTCTCAAAAAAGAGACAGACCAAAAGTAGTATAAATTTTAGATATCCAATTAACAGTGACAAGAATGCAACGTAGTAAATTTAATACTGAACAATATGAAAAATGCAACACAGGACTTGGGAAAACTTTATGGACAATTGTGTTACTTGAACTGCATCATCTTTTTCCAGAAATCTATTAAGTGCCAAACAAGTCTTGGTATTACTTACATCAGAGAGAACTTTTAGGAGAGCACGTGCTATTGGTAAATCTGTATTTGAATCAAAGAACGATATTGCTTTGCCAACGTTCCCACAACGGCCTGTACGTCCAATGCGATGGACATATTCATCGATAGTTGAAGGCAAATCAAAATTAATAACATGCTGTACATGTTCAATGTCCAGCCCTCGAGCTGCTACTGCTGTAGCCACCAAAACAGGACACTTCCCTGTACGGAAATCACCGAGTGCTATCTCTCTTTCTCTTTGCTCTCGATCCCTGGAAAAATTACAATGTACAAAAATAATTTGGTCGCAATGCTTTGCACAGCAAGAGTCACGTTTATTATGTGTAAAACACAGCATACCTAAATGAAAACACTATTCCCTGGCATTAGCTCAAAGGAAGTGCAACATTTCTTGAATTATTTTAGTATGTTCAAAGCACCAGTCAAACAAATTGGCTTCATGTGGAGGCCACCCATTCCTCAGACGACATGTCCATCCTGCAGTGCCACAACCATGCCACCCGAAGGTTGCAGGAACAGCAACTCATATTCCGCTTGGGAACCCTGCAGCCCAATGGTATCAATGTGGATTTCACAAGCTTCAAAATCTCCCCTCCTACTACCGCATCCCAAAACCAGTCCAGCTCGTCCCCGCCTCCCTAACCTGTTCTTCCTCCCACCTATCCCCTCCCCCCACCTCAAGTCGCACCCCCATCTCCTACCTACTAACCTCATCCCACCCCCTTGACCTGTCCGTCCTCCCTGGACTGACCTATCTCCTCCCTACCTCCCCACCTACACTCACCCTTACTGGCTCTATCCCCGCCTCTGTGACCTGTCTGTTTCCTCTCCACCTATCTTCTCCTCGATCCATCTTCTATCCGCCTCCCCCTCTCTCCCTATTTATTTCAGAACCCCCTTCCCCTCCCCCATGTCTGATGGAGGGTCTAGGCCCGAAACATCAGCCTTCCTGCTCGGCCTGCTGTGTTCGTCCAGCTCTACACCTTGTTATCTCTTGGCTTCATGTGGAATTTTATTTGTGGGATCTTCCACCAGTTCCCATACCCACACATTCAATGTTATTTCTACTTCCGAATATAATGAGACAAGAAAATGACATTAAAGTGGAAGATCAGTTATGACCTTCAGTGGCTCAAGGACTCATACAGACACTCCTGCACCTGTCACTTAAAATGAAACTTCAGCAATGTCCAGTGCTCATCAAAAACATGGTTCAATTGGTTAAAGCTTTAGTAAAACAATTCTCCTACTACCACCTCCCCCCCCCACCAAATTATATTTGCCAAAAATCATTCCCAAATGAAGGAATAGGAACAGAAACAGAAAATACTACAAATATCAGAGCAGGTTTGGCAGCATAAATCAAAAGGAGAGATAGAGTTAAACATTGATTTAGGTAAATAACAATTGTTACTCTCCCTCCAGATGTTGCTAAAACATTCCCGAAACACAGTTTTTATTTCTAATTTGCAGGATTTTTTTGTCCAAATAAGGGAACTTTGTTTTGTTGAAAAAGTTTGGCATAAATTCTCCAAACAATAACTAACCAGGGCAACTTTAAATTGTCAACACATTACTCATCACCTGTATCACAACTCTCAGGTACAACAATCTGATAATGATATGCCTCTGTCTTAATTACTGAAAGAAATGTGTGATATAAAATTATGAACTGGTCACTGGGGCAGCTTTTTTGAAATAGATTCCATCAAGATTGCAAAATTGTAATTTAGCATGCATACACTACACTTGTGGCTATGACATTTTCAAAGTCATATGGTTACCAAGACATTTATGGCTGCGAGCAAAAGTCAATCAGAAACTGATTTTCAAATTTCATGTCAATTCAAATTACAGGAGGTCCCGAGGTTACAAATAGTTACTGTCAGAGGATGTTCGTAAGTCAATTTGTGTGCAAGTCGGAACACAATACAGAACAGTATAAGATACCTGTTTTAAGTACTAGCAAAGATTCACATGTTGGATCCTTAAAAGTAAATAATAATATGGGATTTCATTTGCAAGCACAAGCATTTGTATGTCAGTCACAAGTCGGGGATCTCCTGTAATCCATAAAGCTATGGTCACTGGGTTAATTCACGTTGTATTTAGTCAAAAATGCTCTTTCCCCTCATCAACATGGATAGACAAGTCCTTTCATCCAAGCTGTTAATATAAATCTTGAATAGTTGAGATCCCAGCACTGATCCCCAAAGGTACTGTAGGCACATTTTGCAATGGCACATACAGAGATGGGGAATCAAGTTTGAGGATAAAACAAATTCTGCAAAAGGGATAGTGTTGGGTTAAGGGGGCCAAATGAAAAACAAATGGAGTACAATGTGGGGAAAAAGACAGTTTCCTGCATTGCAGGAAGAATAGAAAACCAGATTATTATTTACCTAGGGAGTAAGAGTAGAACGCTGCCATGCAGAGGAATTGGAATGTCTTTCGATGTTAATCACAATAGTTCGCATGCAAATACAAGTAATTGGAAAGGTATATGGAATGTTGTCCCTTATTTCGAGGGGGAAAATGAAGTATAAAAGTAGGGAACATCATAGAATCCCTACAGTGTTGGAAGAGGCCATTCAGCCCAATCAGTCCATACTGACATTCCAAAGAACATGCCACCCAGACAACTCCCCCCTACCCTATCCCTGTAACCCTCCTTGTAATCCTCCATTTGCTAAGGCTATCCACCTAATCTACACATTGCCTGGACACTATCGGCAATTTATCATGGACAATCCACCTAATCTGCACATCTTTGGACTGTGGGAGGAAACCAGAGCACCCAGAGGAAACCCACACAGACACAAAGAATATCTGTGTGGAGTCTGCACCGTCTCCCAAGGCTGGAATTGAACCCAGGCCCCTGGCGCTATGAGGCAGCAGTGTTAACGACCAAGCCACTGTGCTGCCCCAAAGATGTGTTTGTACATGAAATTGGGAGACCACACCTGGAGTATCATGTACAATTTTGAAACAAAAATAGAAATTGCTGAAAAAGCTCAGCAGGTCTAGCAGCATCTGTGAAGAGAAATCAGAACTTGAAGATTGAGGAAGGGTCACTTGACCCGAAACGTTAACTCTGATTTCTCTCCACAGATGTGGCCAGACATGCTGAGCTTTTCCAGTAATTCCTATTTTGTTTCTGATTTACAGCACCCACAGTTCTTTTGTATTTTTTTTTAAATGTATGCACAATTTTGTCTCCTTACTCAAGGTGGGACATTTTTGCATGGCAAATAATTCAGAGGAAGTTCGTTAGGCAGATTCCTGCAATGAAAAAGGGTTATTAAATGCAGAAGTGAAGCAGGTTGGGCCTATAGCCATTGGAGTTTGAAGGAAGTAGGATAAGTTGGGAAGACTGCTGTAAAGATGTGGGATCTTCAACTTTATTAAAAAGAGGAAGAAAGAGAGATTCCATCAAGCTCCCATAAAGCATTGGTTTGGCTCCAGCTCAAGTTTTTGGCCAATGTTCTTTCATAATTTTATGGGACATGGATGTTGCTGGTGCCCTTGCAAAGTTAGAAGAGAGCCACGTTCTTGAACTGCTACATTCCGTACTCCACTGTTTAGGAAGGATGGGTATTAAGGCCTGAGAGGCTGGAGACTTAACAGAAGTTACCATTTTCTTCAGTTACAGTTCCATAAAGCTGAAGAGAAGGGAGAAAAAAAGTGCCCTCACATCCCATCACATTTCTGTACTCTTCAAAGCTCATAGCCTCAAAGCTCAATGTACTCAATGTCCTATAACTCAATCTCCTCAACTCAATTTCCACCTTAATTACAGAAATACTATAAATCATAGAGTCAGAGTCTAGTCACGTAAGTCTACAGCACAGAAAGAGGCCCCCCAAACAGGCCTGTGCCAACATATGATGCCTTTCTAAACTAAAGCCTTTTGCCTCTACACAGACCATATCCCTCTATTTATGTATTTGTCAAGATGCCTCTTAAAAGTTATTATATCTACTTCTACCACATCATCCGGTAGCACACTCCAGCACTTAACACTCTCTTTAAAGTAGATGAAAGGCAAGTTTTTTTTAAAAACTTTTCCACCTTTTACCTATTTCCCCAAGTCATTGACAATTCTACCTTGGGAAAAACTGTCCAACTATCCGTCCTATTTTAGAGGCTTCTTTCAGATCATGTCCCCAGTAAGTATCCTCTGCTCCCAGTCTATCCAATCTCTCTTCACAGCTAAAACGCTCCAGCCCAGGCAACATCCTGATAAATCTCCTCTACACAGTACTATCCAACCCCTCAATGTCGATTCCAGAACTGCACACAGTATTCCAGCTGCGGCCTAAACAACTCGTTTGGTTTTAAAAATAATTCCAGCCTAACCTCACTGCTCTTAAACTCCATGCCTTGGGTAATAATTTGCCTTCTTAACCACTTCTACTTGCCCTCATACCTTAAGGGTACATGCACACCAAAAAGTCTCTTGATCCTCCATCTATTATTCCAGGGTCCTTCCATTCATGTATTTGCTTACCTTGTTTGTGCTGCCCAAGTCCCAATCACTTTCACTGAAAAACATTTGAAATCCCCACTTTTTCCTGCAATGCACAGGACAGTTGGTCATGCCAACTCTTCCATCCACAGAGGAACCCATCTGAGCATAGCCAAACTACCAAGTACCAAATGATAGTTTTGTTTACCTGCTTCAGTCACCTCTAGAGATTACAAAGGATTGGTCTTCAACATTCCCCACCCCGACCCCAACATCAAATTTCCATTAATGGATGTCTATTTAAAATAGTGCAGCTACAAGGAATAAGAATGTATGCAAAACCAAAATGAGATCCAATGGTTTAATGGTTTGTAACTCAGGAAGCTACAAGATCTCCAGGCTCTTAAGGGCTGTGAAGGGGACAGAGATCGGTACTATTAATAGAAGTACAGTTGATCATATTTGTCTTGAATAGCAATTAAATTGTTTCTCTAATATCAAAATTCTGGATCCAAAATTTCCTTCAGTGCAAAAATAAAAAAAACAAAATACAAAACACCAGACCTGCCTTCACACTGGGAATGCCACACAACAAGGTTGAGGGTATCAATACCACATTAAATGGAACTGATGAAAATCAAATATGGGAGCACAAAACAACTGAACATCCATGGCTCAAGGGCCATCAGCAGAACTGCATTTGATCACTGTCTTTCACTCTGCCATTACTACCAAAGCAGGGGATCAAGGCTGGTTTGAGACAGTGCAGGAGGGTCTGCCAAAAGCAGTAGCACTGAGTGCATGCTAAACGGCTAACTCAGTAGATTTGAGCATTAGCAATACCATAACGAACAGATTAAATCCAAACTCTGTAGTCTCATCATATCCAGTCATAAACCGTGGTGAATAAGAGGGACCTTGACAGAAAAGATCCTTCTCACTGTTGGGTGAGCCCAGCATAATGCAAAAGATCAGGATGAAGCATTATCAATAATTTTTGCCAGAAGTGACAAGATTGGGTGATTGATCCTGGTCTCATCTGGGAGGTTCTCAGCCTCACAGGTGAGTCTTCAGTCAATGCAAGAAAGCCAAGTGGAGATCTGATAGAAATTTTCAAAATCATGAGTAGACTGGATACAGAATAGCTAGGAGACATTGTTTCCACTCCTAAAAGAAACAAGAACAAGAGGACATAGGTTTAAAGTGATGTGCAAAAGAAGCAGGGATGCAGTCAGGAAAAGATAAATTTCACTCAGCAAATAAAGGTATAGAGTGCGCTAACTATCTGAAAGTGTAGTGGCTGCAAGTTCAAATGAGGGCATTACTTTTATCCAAATGTGCAAGGGTCTGGGGAAAAAGGAGTTTGGAACAAGTCAATGATGCTCATTTAACGAACCAGTAGAGGCACAGTGGATGAAATGACCTAATTCAGCACCATAACACTTGCAATTCTGTGAATTCAATTCTTTCTACACTCCAAAGAACAGCTGAAGGCCCAGGAAACTGCTATGGCTCCTGACAACATCCCAATAAAAGTACTGCTCCAGAACTAGACACACCCCCGGCCAAGCTGTTCCGAAACTACTACACTATTGGCATCCAACTAAATGTGCAAAATTTGCTAGGTACATCCTGTCCACAAAAAAAAAAGTACAAATAAATTCAGCCAATTACTCCTCCAATCTATTTTCTTTATTAAAAATAATTTGCTCATGTGTGGTGGTCATTGCTGGCAAAAGGAGTATTTATTGCCCATCCTTAATTAAACAGCACAGTTTGTTATGTCATTCCAGTGGACAATAAAGTGCCAACCATATTGCCCGAGTCTGGAGTCAAACGTCGGCCTGACCAGATAGGCCAAAAACTTTTCTTACCTAAAAAGTATTAGTGAACCAGATGATATTTTCCAAAAAGAAGTTGCATGCCCACTGTGGCTTTTAATTCCAGATGTATCAACTGAATTACAAACTCACCAGCTGCAAAGTGGTATTTTTTTTTTTTTACAGAAGTTGCTGGAAAAGCTTGGCAAGTCTGGCAGCATCAGTGAAGAGAAAAATCAGAGTTAACGTTTCGGGTCCGGTGACTCTTCCTCAGAACCAGACCAGAAGTGTTAACTCTGATTTTTCTCTTCACCAATGCTGCCGGACCTGCTGAGCTTTTCCAGCAACTTGTTTTTGTTCCTGATTTACAGCATCTGCAGTTCTTTCGGTTTTTATTACGGCGTTATTTGAACCTGCACCCCATAGCATTTACCACAGCCTTTAGGTATCTAATCCAGTGAACTACCACCATCTCACTCCTCTGATGGTCTAGTCTTAAATCATCAGCGAAGCGATGGAAGATGTTGTAGTTATGGAAGTTGTTGAAGGAGGCTTGGTACACACTTGTGCACACGGGCTGGAGGGACTGAAATGTTTGAAGTGGCAAAAAGTACGTTAACCAAGTACCCTGGATGGTACGGAGCTGCATTCATTCAGAAGTGGAATGCATTCCATGGTGGTCACTATTTCTGCAAAAGAAACTGAAATGTCTTGGCTCCCTCTTCCCAAATCTTGTCAGAAACAAAAAAGAAAATCCTCACAAACAACAAAACTATCGCAGGAGAGTTCATTTCACCCAGATTGTTATTGCATCAAAGTTAAGCTTTTAAAACTGAAATGCAGTTTAAGCTTTAAAAGTACCGAAGTATGTTAAAATTCATAAAAACAAGGAAGCAGATACTTTAGTTCAGACATTACTTTTATATGCAACAAATAGTAGTCAAAAATGAGTACATTTTGGCAATAGGCACAAAAAACACGCATCTTCCTTACAAAAAAAAGGACCAAAATCATTGAGCTGATTTGATCAGTGCTTTGTATAATTGTGTTAAGGCTTTCCCATTTTTACATCCTATTCCATTTGAGACAAATGCCAACATGTCATTGCTCTCTGTCACCTGAACTTGGATGCTCGTTTGTTGCGATTTATGCACAAGGACCTCCAAATCCCTCCACGCTGCAGCATTCTGCAGTATTTCCCCATTTAACGAACATTCAGCTCCTTTATTCTTCCTGCCAAAGTGCATAACCTCACTTTTTTGCCTTGTTATATTGTATTAAATTTCTGGTTGTCTACATCCCTCTATAGACTTAGTCAGTCTGACCACTTGCATTCCCAACTACATTTTTTGGTGTAACAAGGTGTAGAGCTGGATGAACACAGCAGGCCAAGCAGCACCAGAGGAGCAGGAAACTGCAAGCTACATATGTGCGCACAGTGAAACCGAAGGTACTGTGTATGTTACCTTTCAGCTACGAAGACGCAGTTCGCTCAAATGTAAAGACACTCACACTTCAATGAACAAGTCATACACAATGAAAAGAATGTGAGGTCTCCACTCAAGTACCTTTTAAAAAAGGTTTAATATGCTCTTTCAGGATCAAGATTAAAAACCAAAAGAACTGCGGATGCTGGAAATCAGAAATAAAAACAGAAATTGCCAGAAAAGCTCTGCAGGTTTTCTACGGAGAGAAATCAGAGCGTTAACATTTCAGGTCCAGTGACCGTTCTTCAGAACTGAAGATTTTTGATCAGGATTATCTTTGTTTGATTGTTATACAAAGTCATATGTGAATTGTTTTTTTAGCTGTATTAACTTTGTGCAATATGCAGTCACATTTTCATAGACAATTCACAGCTGCACAATCTAGATGTTGGTATTTAAGCCCAACCAATGCAGGTATTGTAATGAAGTCCTTGTTTACCTAAATTTTCACAGGTGATTTTAATCGTTACTTTCAGCAGCTGAACCAAAACAGATCTCCAAAAGAAAGAACACAGACAGTGCCCTCTAGTGGTGCAGTGGTAGTTTCCTCACCCCTGGTCTAGGAGACCCAGGGTGAAGTCTGACCTGCTCCAAAGATGTGTAATAACATCTCTAAACAGGTGAATTAGAAAAATAGGTTTTAAAAAAGGTTAACCAATACACTCCATGCACCAATTTAAAAGCTTCCATTTCTCACATTTTATGATTTCCTGCTTTATTTAAAAAAAGAACACAAACAATGGTCACCCAATCAAAGGTGATCAGGATTCTAGATGAGACTGGGCAATAAATCTGAAGAGTAATTAACAATTAATACAAGTTAACAATTAAACTTACCCATGAATACTCGTCGTTGGGAACTTTTCTTGACAAAGAAAAGTAGCAAGAAAGTCAGCCTTTCGTTTGGTATCGACAAAAACCATAGTTCTTTCAATACCTGTAAAACACTTGTAATGAACCACTCTTACATACCAAAAGAGTAACAAACATCTAGTGACAACAAAAATTTTCCCATATCAAATGAAGCAGCTGGAGTCTGTGGACCGAATTATACAAGGCACTGGATTCTCTGCTTCAACCAACCCTTCCTATCAGAGAGGGCTTACAGTTGGCTGTTAATGGGCTCCTAGATTAGGAAAGTTCTCCTCAGAAGGGTGTTGGTCTCATGTTGGGAAATAGCTCTCCAACTCCGTTGCAGTATCACGTTGGATCTTCTAGGAACAGTTTGGACTGAAGTGCATACCAAATTGGCCGGCAATACAGAGATGGTGAGGACAGGTTTTGATAGGTGATGCTGGATAGCAAGATGTAGGGTGAAATGAGCCTGATGCGTCCAGTGGTTCTATTAAGGAGACCCCCAACCTGCCTCTCCCTTCTCCCCAACCCGACTGGCATTGGCAGTGAACAGTGGTGGGATAGAGGGCAATGGAAGACTGAGGCCCTCATGTGAACACGGAATTGCCCTCTTCGCCCACCAGTGAAGAACTCACTGAACATTACTCATACCTCTTCTATAATGGGGAAGGTGCCACCAGAATGACACCTGCTGAATTTCAAAAGTCCTCCCGCCTTTAATTGCTTTCACAGGAGTGCTTGAAATTCAGTCCCAAGTTCATCATTGTAGGTTGATTTACAGTACAATACCTAACATAGTTAGAGTGACAACAACAAAACAATCTTCAAGTACAATTTCTATTTTCAGTCTTTGAGTTTGAATGCCAATATAGCAACTGCTCCTATTTCTCTGGATATGGAGCTTGAGTTACTGCACTTATGCAAAGAACTGTGTACCTTTGCCAACTACTAAATTTCTACTTTTGTCTTGTGAACAAGTTGGCTCTGCAGGGATATGGTCACACCTGCACGCTCTTGTACAAGCTAATTTTGTCAAGTGTAAAACATTTCAATAAATTCATAACATTTCTTGTTAACAAAAAGTAGTTTTCTATTGTAAACGTGTTCACATACATTTAGGCAGAGATTTATTTTTCCTTGACAGAAGTAAAATCACTCTCACCTATGTTAGTGAGGATTTCAACCAATTTGTTCCTTTTGGAATACTGGTCAACTTGCAGTATGGATTGCTGGACATCACCACAGGCACCTCCCACTTGACCAACAGCAAGGAACAAATAATCGCTTTTCATGAAGTCTGCAGCCAACCTTCAAGAACAAAGTTAAGGAACATGAAAACTAAATGTTTAGACTGGTTTGAATTTCACGATTTACAACTAAGTGATGGGATTATAATATCAAGTTTCAAAACTCTTATTTTAGCCACGAGACAATGTAAGTAAGCTTACAGGAGTGGACAGACTACGCTCAAGAGTATAAAGAATAAAAATGCAAAGGTGGTGTTCAAATTTTATCAGGTTTTGACAGGCCACATGAGAACCTGTTTACACTGGCACAAAAAAAGGGTGCTAGTTACCAGAGGTTAAAATGTTAGTTAAAAAAGACGGCAAAAGAGTAGGGGGGAACATTGTTAAAAAGAAATGTAAACAAATTTTGTTAATCTGGAAAGGCAGTGGAAACAGGTTCATGTCTAACTATCTAAACAGAACTGGATATACTCAAAGGAAATATTTGTAGGGCTATTGTGAAAATATAATTAGATAGTGCTTTCAAAAAGCTAACACAGACACTATAGACTGATGCTATATGACTATGATCAATCTGTTACAAGTCAGACAGACGATCAAAATACATGTTTACTCCTTGTTCAGTGTTGCTTTCAGATACTTCCACACTTAAGAACACGAGGCTGTGCAAGAAGAAATCTGCAGTATGATGCACAATAAACCAGTTTTCTCTCAATTCATACAATAGAGTTAGCAGCTTCAAATCTCAAACAGACAAATCCTGACATCTCAAGTTGCAATCATGAGTCAGGTTTGAATGAATTTAGATTAATCCATTTAGTTTGACTGACACTAAAAACAGATGGTGTTTTTACTGCAGGCAAGTTAGAGGCTCACTTAAATCTGTTCTAAAATATTAAGTCCAGAAGTTGTTCTTGGCATTATTCCAAATTGACATCCCCATTGAAATATTACTTAAGCAGGAAGAAACTCAAATTTTGGTTTCCATCTGCCTGCTTAGCAGAGCAGTGAATAAGGAAGTGGGTAAAAAGGTCCCAGTTATCTAATCTTCAGGCACTCTCCAAGTATTGTTGGTTATGCAATATCTCTCACGCTTTAGCTGCCTAATACAAAATGTCACCACTTCACATCAACAAGTCCAAATTAAATAATTTGACCACCCTGATGTATCAACTCACAAAATTATCTTTTGGAATAAAGTGCCAGTCTTCATCATTTAATTACCAAAAATCAAACTAACTGAAGCCACTCCAAGCAAAGCACTGGAAGGCACTAGTTTGCATTTGGTTTAGAAGAATCAAGAATTGATTTTTTTTAAAAACTCCCTAAATTAAGATCCAGAGATCAGGAAGCTTTTAGGGGAGTCTGCAGAAGACCTGCCTGAGGCCAGGTACAAGATCAGTTTCTCCTGAAGGAGCTTGTTAAACAGAGTTAGGAAATAGTTTACCTCAGCGCAAGAGTTTCTGTCCCAAATTTCCAGACCAGAAGTGTTTGGTTAGAAACCTGGATGGGTCGTTTGAAGCTAAGGAAGTTTAAATTTAGTTGTGTGAACAATCAAAGAAAAGACGATCAAGTTCTCAAGATTGATACAGTTAAGTCAAACCTATAGAGGTGATAAAAAGGGAATGCTCTTGGTAGTTGACTACTGGAAAATGATCGTATTGGGATAGGTGGGATTTTGTTCTGCTGTGTTTTGAAATCTTCCAAATTATGTCATATGTAAAATGCCTGATTTATTCCATTTTATCTTCACTTCTCCTGTGTAGTAAGCTGTTTTATTGTTAAAACCAAATCTACAGTATTGCATTATGTTAAAATGAATGTCTGCCACAATAAGTTTTTTTAATCTAAGTGTTCTACCAAATCAGACTTCAGTCTGGGATCTGAACTGTCCAGTAGTAATGTCAGTTGAAATCATAACAGTAAGACAAACCACTGCAATAGTTTCCACAGTTTTTAAATCACATAATTAGAAGGAAATTGCTGCTCTAGAAAAATCATAATTTCAAAGATCAGGAAGTAAATAAGGTTAAGAAAGCTGCATGTGGAAAAATTAAAACTGAAATACTACAAATAAATTTAAAAATGACAAAACGAGAAAGCAGTAACCCAAGTGTCACCATCTTCAAGAAAGGCGGCAGGTTCAACTGGAAATTACTGAGCAGTTTTCCATTTGTCAACCACGGGTAAAGGACTTTGTGAGAATACTCTTCAATCGCCTCCTCCTAAATCTCAATGCAGTTTCTACCCATCAACAGGTAAAATGGACATGATTTTCACAGCATGAGAAATCCAAGGAAGTGTTAGTACAAGAGGACAGCACTAATCTCTGCACATGGCCGTTGATCTCACAAAGATTTTAACTGTTAACCATGAGGGATCGTAAAATAGCCTTAAATTTTACTGCCCACAGGAATTCAACACCATTGTCCACCTGGTACATGACATCAAGCCATGAACCTCACCAATAGATTCAGAGTCAATAAGATTCCAAACTGCCGTCAAGCAGGGCTTTGGTATAGCACCAACACTCTTCTCCAGCTTCCTCACGGCAACACTTCACTCCATCTCCATAAAGCTCCTTGGCAGAGTGGAGCTAATGCATAGGACAAGCAGGAAAGTGTTCAACCTTTGACATCTCCAGACCAGAACCAAGACCACCCCAACATCCGTCATCGAGTTGCAGTGTACAGACTACATCTGTATGTGCATGCACTCAGAGGATGAGCTACAAATCAATGACTTATTCACTGTGGTATACAAAAGAACAGGCCTCTGATTAAGCATCTGGTAAATAAGAAAGAAAGTTCTCTACCAGGCCATTCCTGCCACACAACAACGCTCCCAGCCAAAGTCTACACAAATCCATAGACAATACAAGTCAGTTCCCATACCTCCTCCAGTGAAAACAGACATTGATGACTAAATTCAACAGATTTGAATATGCTTGTGCAGCCTTCAGATGCATAATGTTTGCTGTCTAATACCTCAAACCCAGCACCAAGACCATGATCTGCAGAGCAGCCATGGTTCTGACCCTCCTGTATGCATCAGAAACATTGACCACATACTGCAGATATCTTACATCCCTGGATAATTATCAGCAGTGCTGCCTTCACAAAATCCTACAAATCCACTGGCAGGATAAGCGTACCAACAAGAGCATCCTCTCCCAGGCCAACAACTTCAGTATCAAGCCAGTGGTCACACGTGACCTGTTGTGATGGGCAGGCCAGACTGTCCACAGACTGAACAGATGATTTCCTAAACAAGTACTCTACTCCCAACTCCACAATGGCAAGCAATAACTAGATGGGCTGAGGAAATGCTACAATGATACCCCGAAAGTGTCCCTAAACAAATGCAACATCCCCACTAACATGAAAATTGTTTGCCCTAGATTACAAGCTAAAGAAACATCCATAAAGGTACCAACCAGTTCAACGGTCACAAGTGGAGCACGTGGAGGTATGCTCGAGCAGAGAAGGGCAGAAGAGGAGACACTTCATCTGACGAAGGAGCAGCACTCCAAAAGCTTGTGATTTTAAACAAACCTGTTGGACTGTAACCTGATGTTGTGCGACTTCTGACTCTGTCCAAGCAGAAGAGAACGCAGAATCTAGAGCATCCCACCGCATGCCTCAAAACATGCCCACATGTGGCAGAGCCTGTAGCTCCAGGAATGGATTATTCAGCCACTGCAGAACACACCCCTGGCATGGGAGCAAGTCATCCTCAACCCTTAAGATTGCCAAGAACACTGCTACGAAGAATATAATTCAAGAAGCTTCATTATATTTTCATGTACTTCTGCAAGCAGCTAAACCCCAACCAGAAATTTGCTTTTTTTTTTAAAAAAAAATTCAACTATTAAGCACATTTTCTACATTTGGAAAGGGGTTAACATAAGTTCCTATGAAACATGCTGTTGGCAGAAAGACATCAGCTCAGAAAGACTTAGCTAGGGAATGCCTGAATGGCATGGAAGTTCCTATCTCCCATACATTGGATGTCTTAAATAAATTAATCACCATGAGCTAATATATTAACAATGGCAAAGGTGTGAATTGATCATCTTCTCTTTTGAAGAACAATCAACGGTTATTTGAAAATTAACACAAGTCCTTCTTCTCAGAATTCCTTCTATAATGAAGCTCTTTTAATTTACAAAGTTAAAAAGTTCTGTATGGCATCCCTTTTAGAAAAAAGGGACCTGATTTATTGGAACGTAGGAAAAAACCCAGTAAGAATTTTTTAGTTTTTAAAAGTTTTAATGCTTTTCACTTCCACTGTGGAACCAACATCTAGCAATAAGTAAAAAAAAAAGTTCTGTTTTACCACTGCAGCAATGTTAAATGATCAAATTTGAATGGTCATTGACCCAAAGTACAGTCACAACAGGCTGGTTTCAGGTCATCTTGTCCCGTTGCCTCAAAGTTGTAGGTTCCATCACCAACTCCATGCAGTCTTCTACTTTAAAAGTGAAATATTTGAAATCATAAACTCAACCATCAACTTTATTCTAGTAGCCCAAGAGGGAAAAGAAGTCCTTTTTTGTTGGGTGGGAGGGGAGTAGTAGAAAGCCCTCCTGGAACAAAAGCAAAATAAAACAGCTACTAGTAATCTGAAATATAACCAGAAAATGCTGCAAGTACTTAGCAAGCTGACAGGATCTTCAGTGACAGGAGAGTTAATGTTTCGGGAATGTAACATTTGATCATAATAATCTGGTCCAAGATGTTGCCTGATCTGTTGAGTCCTTCGATAATCCTTCTGGAACCTCCCTCATACACTAGAAGCAAGTCAAGTGGAGCGGCATGGTTCATGTGGAGTTTGTACTTTCTCCCTGTGTCTTCATGGGTTTCCACCCACAGTCCAAAGATGAGCAGGTTATGTGGATTGGCCATGCTAAATTGCCCAGTGTCCAGGGATGTGTGCATTAGGTGGACTAGCCATGGGAAATGCAGGGTCACAGGGATAGGGTAGATGGGCAAGTCTGGGTGGGATGTTCTTTGGGGCGTCAGTGTGCCAAATGGCCTGTTTCCACACTGTAGGGTGTCTATGGAATCTTCACTTTTTTCTTTTTATCTCTATACTGTTATTATTTCCATACCAACTATCTTGCTCAAAACACCATTCATCTACAAAACAATGTGTATGTAAATCAGCAAAATTCAGTTACCTTAATTTTTGAGCACAGGCTTCAGTTTCTGATCTGCCCATTCAAAAGGGAGTGGGCAAGACAACATTGGTTTACCCACCTCTTCTGAATGATTTCAAACCAAGAAACCACTTCCAGTGTTGCTTTCCGCTTTTCAGCATAGCTGTCACAGCAGGCTCTCTCTCAAAGCAAGGTGGAAAAACAGATTGTTACAGCGGGAATTCCAGAAAAATCAAGACTCACGATAGATCCAGGCTCTCAGAAACAATGCTGGAGGAATCAGTGGTGCAGCTGAGCAGGAGGAGATGCTAGGATCCAATCGGTAGCTTGGAGACTTCTAAGCAACGCCCTCAAAGACCGGGAATGGGCAGACTAAATGGTCAACACAGAAGGTGTCCATCACAAACCATGGTAACAATACCACAAGGAGGTGATGGGCTGTATATGGTCAATATTGGCAAATACATTTCTTCCCCCTTCATTGGATGTGGGAGCCAACAGCTAGGTCAGAATTTACTGCCCATTTCAACTGCCCTCTAGAAAGTAGAGGTGAGTTGCCTTCTTGAACCATAAGTACACTCACGTGCTGTTAAGAAGGGATTTCTATGATTTTGACCCAATGACAGTGAAGGAAAGCCGATAGTCAGGACTGTGTGGCTAAGAGGGAAGTTTGCAGTTGGTGTTCCCATGCATTTATTGCCCATGTCCTTCTAGGTGGCAGAGGTCACAGGTTTAGAATTTGCTGTTGTTCTCAGTGAGTCGCCGCAGTGCACCTTGTAAGTTATACACATTGAAGGCATTGGTGGTAGAGGGAGTGAACAGAATGCTAATCAAGCAGGCCACTTGAATAAAACAAAAAGTTGCTGATGCTGAAGATTTGAAGAAACAATTCTGAAGTCGTCACCAGACTCAAAACTCAAAATTCAACCTGCTTTCTTGCCAGAGATGCTGCAAGACCTGCTGAATTTCTCTAATTTCATTTTTGAAGCAGGTTCCTTCGTCCTGGTTGATGTCAATCTTCAAATCTTTTTAAACTTGCATCCATCCAGGAAAATGGGATTTCATCACACTCCTGATTTGTGCCACACTTATGGAGGACAAACATTAGTGGGTTACTACCTGCAGAATTCCCAGTCTCTCTGACCTACTCTCGCTGCCACAGAACTTAGAATTGGACCAGTCATGTGTCTGACCTAATGCCATAGCATGTCATGGGTAGATGGTCATTGCCAGAGATGAAATATACTTGCCACTTAACAGCTAAACACTGCCTGCCATCCAGGACCTGCTGCATATAAACACATGCTGCTTCAGTGTATTCACACTGCAATTTATCCTTACAACAACCTCTGCGCTCAATGCACCTCACACAGCAGCAGTCCCAGGTCCCCAGTAATCATGGCAAATAGTCAGATACTTCAATCACCACTACATATTTAAATTCTACCATCCTCACATCCACTTCTTAACATCTCAGCTGTTCGTGCATGGCGCATATCACCCAGCACAGCACTACACAATCACTTATATTCTCAACGCTCTTTATTTAAGGATGAGGTAGCATAGATAATAGAAGCAAGTCACAATGGAACTGGCAGAAACAGAAGTGCTTTCATTTTGAAGCCCTAAATGGCTCCAACCATCATGATGCAAACCATGAGATAGCCTATCACGTACAACCTCAGCAAAAGCAATGAGGTAATGGCATCCCCCTGCCTTGTGCCTCTTCTGGACTCCCAAATGATCTTAATTTCATTATACAGGATGGTAAAACAAGTTGCTGGTGCTATGACCTCCAACTTCTTGCTTTACACTCGACCCACTCCACCTCCTCTGAGATTCTGCTTTCTGACAAAGAACAGCCATCTGACCCACAACAAAAGCTCAAGGAGGAAGACAGCGAGCTGAAGGACAGCAATAACGAAGACAGATCACTTGATCCGTCACCCTCAGCCACCTTGGCAGATACTACAAAATTTGGCTCATGTTAAGTCATCCAGATGCAAAGTGAACTCAACCGAGCCAGAGGTTGATGGCTCATTTGTCAGCTCTGTAGAGAGCTCAGATGAAGACAATGAGATTGAGTATAAAAACTGCAGAAGGGTCAGTTCTGAGGAAGAGTCACTCAACCTGAAGCGTTAACTGATTTCAATCCACAGATGCTGCAAGAACTGCTGAACTTTTCCAACAATTTCTATTTTTGTCCAAACATTTTGTCCATAATCAGGTTATTTGTCCCTTTAAGTGACACGACAACAGAGTTATTTACAACTTTCATTCAAAGATGGACAATGCAGGTTTGCCAGGACATGATAGCCAGTTGGATTGAAAAATGTTAGGAGTTTTTTCCATGAGTTTGGGGGCATGCAGGGCTGCGTACAGCTGTCTATCCGCACAAAAATCAAGATTAATTCTGCACATTGGTAGAGGAAGAACAAACTACATAACTGAATTTTCTGCCCATGAAGCACAGTGGGATGCTCACATGATATAATAATTAGAGAAAACTAAAGAAGTCAAATAAATTAAGGCCCAATATTTTCCATGCTATACTTCATATTTTCTTCAAGCAAGAATTGGCTCTTTTGGATCCTGATTATTGGTATTAAGTTTTTGAACTTTTATGATAAAACAAAGTTGTCACTGAGAGATCTATACTACACAAGAACACTATATAAAGTCAAACATTCATAGCAGCATGACACAGCTATTTCACCCGTGTCACTACTGGTTTTCCAATTAGTTACACGACAGCACTACAAATGGAACTTCACCACTGAATCAGATTTCATAACTTTTTGGGAAATCCAAATCATAACCACTTGCTGCATCCTGATTCTGCAACTGAATTTAACAAGTGAACCAGCAACACAAACATGTACAATTAACATAAGTACAACTGTGACCATTATTTTCTCAATCAATATTGTACTAAAATATCAGAATACAATATATTCATTACTTTTAAATTTTGCAATCTGTAAACTATCTACTCCATTCTATCAATTATGCAAACTCAGTTCAAAAATGCCCACACAGTTGCTGAAGACTGATAGATTTGAGTAATTGACTACTTGCAGTTTGCTTTTGAACATAATAAATATAACTGAAAATTAAAATGTTGAAGTTTTGTTTATTCATTCGTGGGATGAAGGCGAAGCTGGCTAGGCAGCATTTATTGCCCATCCTGTCAACTAGAGTCAACTATATTGCTGTGGGTCTGGAGTCACATGTAGGCCAGACCAGGTAAGGATGGCAGTTTCTTTCCCAAAAGGACATTAGTGAACCAAATGGGTTTTTCTGACAATGGACAAATCATGAGATTCTTAATTCCCGATATTTTATTGACTTCGAATTCCACCATCTGCCGTGGCGGGATTCGAACCCAGGTCCCTAGAATGTAATGTGGGTCTCTGGACTAACAGTCCAGCAATAATACTGCTCGGCCATTGCCTCCTCAATTTGTTTGAATAGAAATTTGTATCTTCTATCAGGTTTGAGGCAGATAGATACAACTAAGATCCAAGTTTGTACAGATCCTAAGCATGAACAAATCTTAAAATTATAAGCAAGATCCTATGTACATTTCCATACATGCTGGCATTTGAAATTACCTCTGAATCTCTTCAGGAAAGGTGGCACTGAACATCAAAGTCTGGCGGTTTTGTTTAGGTGGCATATTAAATGAGTTGACTAGTTTTCGCATGTCTGGTTCAAATCCCATATCGAGCATACGGTCTGCTTCATCTAATACCAAGTACTGCACCTTACCAAGGCCAACCTAAAAATCATTTTTGAAAAAAAGTGATCAATTTTAATAGTAGTTGCATCACAATTGTAACATTGACCTCAAAATTTTGGGCTACAATTAACTGTTTGGACCACAAGCAGTGAGGGGAATTACAGGCACAGAATTAAACAGACATTTAGTTGTAAAGGCTTTGGGATACATCTTGGCCTTTACAGACTGGGTGATCATCTGGCAAAAAATCAGGCTGCCCGACATTTACAGAAGATCCACGATTTTCAGTTTGTTCTACATCAATCAACAATAGGCAGGTTCTACTGAAGTCAGACATTCTGAATTGGCTATGAACTATGGCTAGGAAACCACAATTCCTTCAGGGAAATTTAAGGCTGGAAGATCTAGATTCTTCAAGAAATTCTGAAGTTGTCCATTAATGTGCAATGTATTAATATCCAAATTGGGTTAACATCTTGAGATTATTAAAATCACAATGTTGGCAAAACACCTGTGCCCTATTAACAATAATTTTAAATCATAGTTTTTTAAGGATGCAATGAGCAACAGCTTACTTTTCCTTTAGAAATAATATCCAGAAGTCTTCCTGGTGTGCCACACAATATATTACAACCTTGTAAAACCTGACGAATTTGATGGCCAGTGCTCGTTCCTCCATAGACCACAACAGGTCTCACAACAGTCCTGTAACATAGCAAAACACACCATGTGCAAAATTAGCTTATGTTGGTAAAATGTTAGGTAACTTTAACACCACACAAACAAGGATTTTTATAAAGTAAGATGAGATTTTGTTGTACCAGGTGTTTGAAATCTTTTAAACCGTTTTGTGTGTAGATAGCGGAGTATTTTTCAGTTTACTTTTCGCTCGTTGTAATAAATTTCTGTTTCACTGTTACAACCACATCTGGAACCTGGTGTGTTTATAAGTCACTGAAAGACCATGATGTTGAATTGAAAAAAAGAATCAATCAAGAATGAAATCTGGGGTGGGACTTTGGCTGACAGGAAGATCAGCTGGAATCATAGCACTTTTTTTTTTTGAGTGCTCCGTTCTGCTAGGAAGCACGCACAATTAAAATGTTAACCTTCAGCTTCAAAATGTATATTCTTGGCAGAATGCAAGCCCTCGTTAAATACGTATGAGTTTTCTTTACTTACCCATAAGAAAACTTCCGAGCTTCCAGATATATCTGATTAATCAGCTCACGTGTTGGAGCTACAATAACAACTTCTGGTTCTTGTAGCTCCTTGAATCGACTGGATGCTGCATTTCCCCTCAGGAGCATTTCTATTATGGGCAACAGGAATGCAGCCTATAACAATGACAAAAAAAAAGTCACTGACTGATCATAACTAGCACAAAAAAGTTTCAACCTTACAAAATTCTTAAAAGGGCTAGGCAGAGTGCACCCAAAAAGGAGGTTTCCTTGGCTGAGGAGTCTACAATTAATGGACACAGTCTCAGAATATAGGCAAACCACGCAGACGAAGAGGAATTTCTTAATTCAGAGGACGCCTTAGGAATTATTTACCCCTGTTTTATGGAAGTTCAGGCATGGAGTATGCTCAGGGTGGAGATTAATACAGTTTTAGATATTAAGGAACATTGGGATAGCACAGAAAAATGAGGTCAAGTCAGGTGATTTGCCACCATTTCAAATAACAACAGTTTTGTAGGTCTCAATGGCTATTTTCCTGCTCCAAATGTTTCTATGTTAACCCATCCCTGCAACTCAAATGAAAAAAAGCTCTCAAGAATTTATCCAGTGAGCTAGTCTGACTGTGCACATGCATTAATCAAGGACATTAGTCATGGGATAACACACAAAACAGATGATCTGATTAAAGACCAAGGACAGAAATTACTACAAGACAAGGTGAAGCAGGAGGTTTAACAGTAACTGAAACAAAAAAAAAAGACATGGGTGGCATGGTGACTCAGTGATTAGCACTGCTGCCTCTCAACGTTAGGGACCAGAGTTTGATTCCAGCCTCAGGTGACTGTCTGTGTGGAGTTTGCATGTTCTCCCTGTGTCTAAGTAGGTTTCTTTCCATATTCCAAAGAGGTGCAGGTTAGGTGGACTGACCATGCTAAATTGCCCCATTGTGTCCAGGGATGTGTAGACTTGGTGGACTACCCACGGTAAATGAGAAGTTACGGGGATGGGTTAAGGGGCTGTGTCTAGATGGGATGCTCTTTGAAGAGTCGGTGCAGACCCACTGGGCTGTGGCTTCTTTCTGCACTGTAGGGATTCTAAATTAACTCCTTTTTAAAGTTTTAAGTTGCTGCAAATATAAAAAAGAACCTCACAGACACCATGCCTTTTAAAAAGCTGCATTGTATGAAGGTACAGATTAAGTACCATACCACAATCCATGTGTTTAATAGCACAGAAGTGCAGGTGCAAAATAAATTTAAAAGGGTATCGTGAAATGTAAAGGGCTCTCACAAAAACGAAAGGCAACACAGATCAGATGGCAGTAATCACATCCCAGGGAACTGTTGTTCGTCAGCTAGCGTAGATCATCGGCATCACAAATAGGACTGTTGGGTATTACTGTTTTCTAGTTTAAGGATGCTTAAATCCAAATATAATTATATGTACATCTGTAATTGTTCAGGAATTATGCTTTAAATGTTGAAGATTAATGCAATTGTAATTCGTTTGGAGTGGCCTGAAATGGATTGAAATCACTCGTCACCACTCACTGTTTTTCCAGAGCCTGTTTGGGCACAAGCCATCAGATCCCGTCCAGAAAGTACAATTGGAATCCCATGTTTCTGAACTGGTGTCGGTTTCAGATATCCTGCTTTATTTATGTTCTTGTTCAAAGTTTCACACAAGTGAGCTTCATCAAATGACTGAAGAAAAAAAAGTTGATACTTTTAAAGCAGTGATTTTAAATTACCACATACAAACCTTTGGAATTGAAATTCTGTACTGGCAACAGTATACTGCAACTACATTATGTATGCGTAAAGAATATAAACAGGCAACACATTTTATGCTTTACAGTCCCAAAGTATAAACAGCAACTTCCAAATACCCAAGTTTATGACTTCTGTGGGCTGAGGCTTTTATAAGAAAAAAACTTTCAAAAATGCAAAATGTTTTAAATACGAAAAGAAATGCCCAAACAGGAGTAACTGCATCATTCAAGACTAGTGAGAGGAATCTTTCCAAAAAAAAAATTAAGTATTTCTTGGTCTATTTCTACCAGCGCTCATCCAACCAAATATTGCAGAGATTTCAGAACACTACACTAAAGTCACAAGCAACTACACTTGTCAACTATTGCAGCTTTATAAATCCCTGCTCACTTTTACTGAAAAGTCCGACCAAAATTAAATGCAAACTAGAATGAGATTTCAAACACCAAATGCAATATATGGCGTTCCCCAATCCTCTTAGCATACATGGGCATGGGAACAAAGGAAGGATTTCAATTCTGCACCCATGAATATCATAGAAGCAAAACAATTCAACTGCAGGCTCAATTATAATTGGGTTATAATGCAACTTGCAAGTGAAAGTGTATAATGTACCTTCTATGGTTCCCCTTTGCAAAGAAATTTTAATGCTGTCTAGGCAAATTGCCAGAATAGGGACAACTATGCACGACTGTCCTTTACATATATGAAGGCTTGTGCTTTCTTCTTCCATCCAATCACTCAGTTCTCATATGGAAGACCAAGTGACAGTTTGTATAAAAACCTAAATTGCTTTGATGCATTGCTCACCACACATACTCCCAAATCTCTGCCTATCAACTAGTTTCTCCATCAAGACGATCATTAAAAGCTCTATGACCAAGCTTTTGGTTACCTGACCTAATAATCCACATGGAGTGTTAATTCATTATTAATAACATTGTATAAATCCAAATAGCTGTCATGATTGTTGTACATTGTTCTGTACAGAACCTATTTTCTCCCGATTTAGATTTTTTTTCTATACATTTCTGGGATGTGGGCATCACTGGCTGGCCAGCATTTCTTGCCCATACCTAGTTGCCCTTGAGAAGGTAGTGGTGAGCTGCCTCCTTGAACCACCGCAGTCCTCCTGCTATGGCTTGACCCACAATGCTAATAGGGAGGGAATTGCCGGATTTTGACCCAACGACAGTGAAAGAACAGCAATATATTTCCAAGTCAGGATGGTGAGTGACTTGGAGGGGAACTTGGAGGCAGTGGTGTTCCCATATGTCAGATGCCCTTGTCCTTCTAGATGGAAGTGGTCGTGGGTTTGGAAGGTACTGTCTAAGGATCTTTGGTGAATTTCTGCAGTGGATTCGTTCGATATATCCCACATTTCATTTTGAGTCCATGATATAATTTTCACAATCTTGAATATTAGAATCTCCACTGCCCACCCTCCCCCCAAAAGAAAACTTGCCTTCCATGGAGTTTAATTTTACCTGACATTACTGCTAAAAAGATTTATGTTTGTAGGGACAGAGGTACGTGATCAATCAAGGTGTATTGCAGCCTTTAATCTATTTTTTCATATTTCATTCTACTTTTCTGAGGGGACTGGGAGGACTGACAGGGAAGAAGATACTGAGACGCATGGAATAAATATATACGCGCATCTTTGAGCGATCAAGGACAGGGATAAGAGCTGCTGTCACAGATACCGTCCATTCTGGAAGACCTTTCTCCCCTCCTTTTAATGGCATATTCCAGAAAAAAAAAGACAAGACCAAGAAACCTGGCCCTCTGAAATTTGAAGCTAATCACCATATTGCGGATCCAACAAGGCAATGCAATGTGTCAACACATAACAGTGTAAAGTGGAAGGGAGGTCATAATTTTTTTTTTTTTTTTTAAAAACAGTTTTACACAAAAAATGACTTTACATTGAGAAGTATTTTAACATATTTGTTCTTATTACAGAAATAAATACTGCTAAAGTGGAATGATATGGCCTTTCATATCCCAAGATTAACACGTACAGCAATGCTCAAAATAACTTCATATGAATGTGATCAACTCTTGGACAAAATTTTTCCAGCGATCACATGCACTACATCGTAATCTTGCGTAACATTTACATTCTGTACTGCTGTTCAATTTCCTATTCCATTCGCCATGTACAAAAGATGCTAGCTAAAGGTTGCTTAATATCCCACTAATTAAAGCACCATTTAGTGTTATACCATGTCATAAAAGTCTGAATGTCTGGCCAATATCTAACACACGGAGCTGTCTATAAATATTTCTTATTCATACATAACTCACTGCCCAACTTGAACACCATCCCAGTGGAAATGGCAAACACAATGCTGCAAGCTCAGGACTAAGATGACAACCTAAGTTCTAGGTCTTTTGCAGAAAATCAAACTTCCAACGTCACAACAGCATCATTTACATAAACTGTGAATGCAGTCAGCATATCAGCTCTAACAATTAATTAAACTCAAATGAAATTTCAATACTAACCAGTATTGCAGGGGGAACATTGAATCCTGAAACTTCGACAAGAATGTCATCATATTTATCGAAGTTAATACCAGTCTGATAGCGAGAAAAGATAGCACTCTCTTCTTCAGGAGGTGGAGGAGGAACATAGGTCACTTTAGGGCCTTTGAAGAAATATATGAATTAGATTTGAATTTATAGATTGAAATCTCAATATTTATTATAACAAAGAATGTTACTCAAGTAGAATCTTTTGGGCATACTGTTACAAGATGGAATTGTACAAAATAAATATTTTAGATACATAACATACCAAAGCAGCGAGTGCTTGCAGTCATCTTTCACGGCTTATGAAAAGGATACTTAGGTTCCAAGATGAAATGCAAATAAAAAAGATTTTACAATATAAAATATAATTACTGATATGAATTCCATCATCTAATTTAATACCAGGGACTTTCAGAGCGCAATGGTTCTTCAAAAAAAAATGTCACATTGACTTTGACATGATAGAGAGGTATCAAACTTGCTCTTTTTAAACTCAATAAACCTTTAATTAGCTCCTTACTGCTACAATAAAATGAAAGTAACTATTGACTGTTTAACTGGAGAAAGTACAGCATTCTTTTAAAGTAACTTAATCTTTGTGCAACGGGGTAAGCTGAAAAGATGGGAAGGCATTCAGCCCTATCTAACCAGCCACAACAAAATGAGAAGTAGCCAAAGTCTTCACATCCATGCAAACAGAATGCAACGTGAAGAGGAGCCATCAGCTGCTTCAAGGTAGACCACATGAACAAGGTCTACATACGAGATTCTTCCTCAAGAAATGAAAACAAAGTTGATAAAGAAAAATCAATGTATGATTAAATATTTGTAAAGCAAATGCCATTTAGTAATAACTAGCTGGCTCTACATGCTAAAGACAGCAAGATAACCACAATATAAAATCTTAAGAAATAACATAATAGAGAGCAGGAAATTCTCTGCTTTGTAGATCCAACATTGCTACCCAATCTAGGAATACAAGACAGAAAATTTCCAGTGTAATAACACAAGACAATGGATTTCCCCTAAAAAGCCATATGCATTGATGATGCTCACAGTCTGATTAGGAGATCCACAGACATGACAAGGTTGCTAAGTCTTCCATTTGTGTAGAAGATGAAAGTATCTAGCACAATAGGTCAGAAGTGGTTGACAGTTGTCCACTGCTCACAAAGAAAGTTGGTTGCAACAAAGATTAATTTTGCAGTTTGTCTTGTGGAGTCCTCTTTACAGAATCCATTTTTGTCACAAACTTTGCAGCAAGTCAGTTAAAGTCAAATGAAGATGGCGGAAAGGCTTCAGGAATTGTCCAAAACTGACTTCAATGTAACTTGGATTGCTCAAATTAATCTAAATAGTGATACCTATGAGAGCGCGGTTTTGCTCTCTGGAGACTACACATTGGTTATAATTCAATTGAAAAGATCTTGTTCATCCTTGTCAAAATACAGAGTAAAATCTACAATATGGAATGGAATTTCAACTAGAAATATTTATTTCTGATTCCTCATCTAACCAAGTTAGTTAAAAAAAAACAGAAAAAAAAATTCAAAAGGAATCTATTCAGACTGCAAAAGTTGGAACCACATAGTTCACCATAGTTCAGGATTGATGTGAACATTCGGAATCGAAAAATCAGCTATTTCAAACACTGGGAATGACACCAAATTAGGCTTCCCTCTGTCTAACAAAGGCATTCGTGGAAGAGGGTTGCCACTAGCCAATCCTTAATCGCCTTCTGGAGCATTGCGGCAAACAACCTTCTTGAAATTGTGCTGTTAGCGTGGTGTAGGTACTGCCATTGTGATATTGGGAAGGAGCTGCAGTTAGGAGGACATCAAAGCTTGGACTATCTACTGGATGCAGGATGGTTCCACTACAGCATGCACAGTCCTATGCTGCAACTTCACCAGGTTGACAACTCATTCTTAAAAGTACTCTTATGATTCCTTGTTGAACCAGGGCTGGTTCCCTTAGCTTTCTTAAAAATGTTGTGTGCGCATTGTGCCATGTCCGTTTAACTGATGAAATAATAGAATTCTGTTTCTCAGTCCAAAGGACTTCACGGATCCTGTTTTGGAACTGCTATATCCATTCAGAATTTGTCCCATTGATCACGTGGCCCATAAAGACAACACAACAGAGGCCACCCTCTTTTAGAAATGAAGTCCATCTTCATAACAGAACTGTGCAGTGGACAATGTGCCAACATTTTCATGGGCAGACAAAAAAGTATACGGATGAAGCTCAAATGTTATTTCAACATATACTGCAGGATCAATCTGGTAGCCACATACTCCAGGTCTTAGTCAGCTCAAATTAAGAATGGTGCTAGAGACTCTTTAAGTGGAAGACATTGAAGTCTCCCACTTCATACATTCACTTGGAATAAGTGTGGTATAGGATGTTGCTGAACAAGCAGACCTTGGAGTGCAGGTTCATAGTTCCTTGAAAGTGCAGTCCCATGTAGATAGTACAGTGAAGGCGGCGTTTGGTACTTTTACCTTTTTTTGGTCAGTGCATTGAGAAGTGGCAGATGGAGTCTAATCCAGACAAATGTGAGGCGATGCATTTTGGAGGATCAAATTTACCTGTGAATTATACTGTTAATGGCAGAACCCTGAGCAACATTAACATACAGACGGATCTGGGCGTGCAGATCCACATTTCCCTAAAAGTGGCAACACAGGTAGCCACAGTGATTATGAAGGCATATGGCATGCTTACCCTTAAATCAGCCAGGTCATGAAGTACAAGAGTTGGCAAAACATGTTGCCTTGTTAGGCTGCATTTGGAGTATTGTGTGCAGTTTTGGTCACCACACTACCAGAAGGACATGGAAGCTTTAGAGAGAGTGCAGAGAAGGTCCACCAGGATCTTGCCTGGTCTCATGGGCACTGACTATGAGGAAAGGTTAAAAAGACTAGGATTGTTTTCACTGGAAAGACGACAGCTGAGAAGTGACCTGACAGAGGTCTACAAAATAATGAGAGGCATAGATAGGGTGGATAGTCAGAAGCTTTTTCCCAGGGTTGAATTTTCATTTACAAGGGGGCATAGGTTCAAGGTCAGAGGGGGAAAGTTTAAGGGAGATGTGCGAGGAAAGATTTTCACGCAGAGAGTGGTAGGAGCCTCGAATGCACTGCCAGAGGCGGTGGTGGAAGCAGGCACGTTGATGACATTCAAGAGGCATCTGGATGATTACATGAATAGGGAGGGAATAAAGGGATACGGACTGAATAAGGGCAGGTTTTTTTTTTAGTTTAGTCAGGTCATGATGATTGGCACAGGCTTTGAGGGCCAAAGGGCCTGTTCCTGTGCCGTACTTCTCTTTTGTTCGAGTATAGGAGTTAGAGGTCATGTTGTGGCTGTACAGGACATTGGATAGGCCACTTTTGGAATACTGGGTGCAATTCTGGTCTCCTTGCTATACGAAGAATGTTGTGAAACTTGAAAGGGAGTCAGAAAAGATTTACGAGGATGTGGCCAGGGTTTGAGCTACAGGGAGAAGCTGAGTAGGCTAGGGCTATTTTCCCTGGAACAATCGGAGGCTGAGGGGTGACCTAATAGAGGTTTATAAAGATCATGAGGGGCACGGATAGGGTGAATAGATATGGTCTTTTCCCTGGGGTGCGCGGGTGGGGGATACAAAACTAGAGGGCATAGGTTTATGACGACAGGGGAAAGATTTAAAAAGGAACCAAAGGGGCAGCATTTTCATGCATAGGGTGGTACATGTATGGAATGAGCTGCCAGAGGAAACTGTGGGGGCTGGTACAGTTACAGCATTTAAATGGCATCTGGATGGGTATTCGAACAGGAAGAGTTTAGAGGGATATGGGCCAAATGGGACTAGATTAAGTTAGGATATCTGGTCTGCATGAACAAGATGGACCAAAGGGGCTGCTTCCATGCTGTACAACTTTATGGTGTTAAACTTAGGGTAAAGAGATTCATCAGCTGAGGTTAACAGTGAATATTAAGGGTTTTTGAACAGACTCATTGCACATTAATAGAAAGTTCATCTGTCCCTCCTCTTGCCTGAAACATTTCCCCCTGCAGGTACTTATGGGCTCCATTCAGAAATACTGTGTTCTATTTAAAGTTGATTCAGTTAATTAATGGTGCTGTGCCTCAATATTACCAAGAAGAGTGACAATATATTAACTCAATGTCAAACTTGCCATACTGATGTGGCCAGTCTGCAAGACGTTGCTGCACTGACCAGCTTCTATCACCAGATGGAGTGTGGTCAATTGACGATCTCAGTAAATTTTACATTTTTTAAACTCAAAGATCTCAAAATCCAAGGTTTCCAAAGGACAGGAGGGAATAAGCAAGTTCAAAACTTTAAATTTGCATCAAAATACCTTAAAAACATCAGAAAAGAAAGAAAAAGTCGACTCCACAAATTGTAACAATGGACACTCTCAGTTTGAAAGCGCTCTCTAAATGAAGTCCTCTTGGCTCATCATCTGTGAACACACCCCTGACTGCCATTCTGTATGTTGTACAACTTTACTTTAAAACAACTCAATTTATAAAGTCACACAGGTCTATCACCCAAGTAGCCGTAGTTTAAAACAAAACCAAAAAACGGAGGATGCTAGAAATCAGAAGCAAAAACAAATTGCTGGGGAACCTCAGCAAGTGTGGTAGAAACTGTGGAAAGTGGAGTTAACGTTTTGGAGTGGAGTGAAGTCAAGTCTTTGACTCTTCTCTTCATTAGACGCTGTCAGACCCATTGAGTTTTCCCAACAATTTCTGTTTTGTAGCTACAGTTTTAGGTCACTGCACTGAGTAGATCAGGGTCAAAGTGATCTATCCATATTCTAAACAAAAGATACACAGTTTAAAAAATAGTTAGCTTCTGGGCAGCAAGACTTCCTTGCCCTTGTTTGACTCAAAGTCACGGAGATTCCATGGGATTAGAATCATGCTTTGGCCATTTATCAACACGCTGTAAACAAAGAAGTGATAGTTGGCCCACCTGCTCCGGATTTAACTCCAGAATGCATATTCAATATCAACAGATTCCATAAACTGAAGCCAACCTGATGGAATTCCATGTTTTCCTACTAGGTAGGCAGCAATCTGGACAGCTAAAAGATAGTGGGATAGAGAAAAGGGTGGTGGAAGACGATGAGGAGATGAAAAATGAGAAACTGGTGTGTAAGAGGTGCCCATAATCCCAGGATATTCACATAGGCCCTGAGTAACTGCAGTAAGGCACCCCCTACTTCAGAACTCAAATCCTCTAGCAAGTAAAACCAATATACCAGTTGCCTTAAAGTAGAAGTTGTTGGAAAAGCTCAGCAGGTCTGGCAGCATCTGTGAAGAAAAAAAAAATTAATGTTTTGCATCTGGTGATGCCCCTGAGAACTCTTGATGTTTTTCTTCACAGATGCTGCCAGACCAGTCGAGTTTTTCCATAAACTTCCTTTTTGTTTCTGATTTACAGCTTCTGCAGTTCTTTCGGTGTTTTTACCATTTGCCTTCACTACCCTGTCTTACTTTCATTGTGTGGCATACAACAGCACACAGATCTCATTGTACATTCACACTTCCCAGTACACCATTTAACTAATACTCTTCCCATTTTTCATACTGAAGTGTATAACTCTACATTCAGCTACATCGTACTGCATTTGCCATGAATTTGCCCACTCAATCAATTCGTCACCTCTTTGCATCCACTTCACAAATCCTGCCCAGTTATGTCCAACTCGGAAACATATCTACAGATGTTGTGATTAACTGGGGCCCAAGCACTGATCCTTGTAGTATCCCACTCATAGCTGCCTCCAAATGTGGGAATCAACCAATTCTTGATTTTGCTAATATTTTACTACCTTTCCCATGTGCTTTAAACCTTTGCCCACTAACATCTTATGAGGTGCCTTAGCTAAATCCTCTGAAAATCCAAATACACCACATCCACTAATTCTCTGATCTATTTGACTAGTTACATCTTCAAAATGCTCCAGCAAATTTGTTAAGCATGATTTACCCTTCATAAACTCACACTGGCTTTGTCCAATCCTGTTAACACCTTCCTATTGTTCTGGTAGGTCTTTTTATAATGGACTAACATTTTCCTCAGTATTGATGTTAGACTAACTGGGCTATATTTCATTTGTTTTCTCCCTTTTTGAAGTCTTGGGGTTACATTTGCCACTCGCCATTTTGTAGGAAGGTGACCACCAACACATCCAATATATCCCAGGCCACTTCCTTTGATACTCTGGGATATATATTATCAGGACCTGGTTAGTTGTCAGCCTTTGACCCTATTAAATTTCCCTCGCATAATTCTCTTATTAATACTGATTTTCTCCAATTCCACCCCCTCACTACATCCTTGGTTCTCTAACATCTCAGGGAGGTGATTGGTACCCTCTTTTGTGAGGAGATAGTCAAAGTAAATATTCAATACTTCTGCCATTTCTTTGTTCCCTTTTATAGATGCCCTGGTTTGACTGGAAAGGAGCTACACTGAACTAATCTTGTTCGCTTCACACATTTGTAGAAACTGACCCTAAAAGCTTCCGTTAAAAAAAAAACCCAAAAGAACTGCAGATGCTGGAAGTCAGAAACGAAAACAGAAATTGCTGGAAAAGCTCAGCAGGTCTGTCAGCATCTGTGGAGGAAAATCAGAGTTAATGTTTCAGGCCCGGTGACCCTTCTTCAGAACTCAAATAAAAGCTTCCCAATTCCCTGCAATTTTACTCATGCTGTATTTGCTCCACCTTGATCAAACTTTATCTGCTCTTTAGTCACATTCTACAATACAACCAATCCTCTGCCTTGCCTTTTTTAAAAAGCAATTTTGTATGTTTCCCCTTTTGGATCTAATCCAAAACTATTTTCCTTTTTGAAAGCCATGGTTGAGTCACCTTTCTACTATTTACATACCAGACTGAAATGAATAACTATTGCGATTCATTCTCCCAGGCTGACCATAAACCATTCCTTTGTCTGCCTAACTGTTTCTCTCTCTCTGGGTTCTATCTCCACCTAACAGCTTCTCCTGCACCTTCCACCCCGACCTGCCCACCCATCTTTAGCATACATGCCAACATTTTCCTAGCTACAATCAGTTCTGAAGGAGGATCACTGGATCTGAAACGTTAGCTCTGATTTCTCTCCACAGATGTTGCCAAACCTGCTGAGCTTTGCCAGCAGTCCATTCTGGTTTCTGATTTCCAGCATCCAGTTCTTTGGCTTTTCAATACTTGGAGATGTGGAAGAAAGAAACTTGTAGCTTTTTAAAAAAAGTTCTCCCGCAGGTCCAGGCTTTGAAAGGAATTCCTGTTCCACTTCAATAAAAATCACATTAGTTACATATAGAACAGGCATTAATGTTTTTGTTAGTGGCAAATACCATTGTTATGCAACTGTCCTTGCAGGATCAAATAGTTTGCCATAACTCCTGCATTAAAATTCCACCTTACAAAAAAACTCTATACTGGATCATTATGAAGGCCTGATTTTCACCGCAGGAAGTGAAGTAATCGAACTGTATTATTCTAAAATTCATGTAACATTTAATGCACTTCATCCAATGTCCCAAGATGGAAATATAGACACGCAAACAAGGAAAAATTAACTAAAGAACAAGTCAATCTTGAAAGAAGTTTTAAAATAAGCTCACTTTGAACAAGCAAGTATTACCTTGGCTTTTATCACCTTCAACATCACCTGATTTCCAATGACCTGAAAAATAAATACAACTTGTATCAAAACAAAAAAAATTCCCTATTCACTTTGTCAAACACTGTTGAATGGATGAAGTATTTTCTTTCCCATTTCTAAATGGCAATTTAACAAACTCAAAAAATTAAGAAAAAGCATCATAATTAGACTCTAATCGCTTCATTATTGTAAACAATTGTACGGAGCAGAGAAAATAAAAGTGAATCCTTAATAGTGGCTTTTAAAGAGTTAATGGGGTTGGTTAGCGTAATCGAAAAGAAATTGCTGTGGGGTTGTAGAGTCAGCCGTGAGTTAGCAATTTTAAAAAAATGCAAGCCGGGGAGGTGCCAGGGAAAAGTTTAGGATTGTTTTTGTTTTAAATGATGGATTGTGGGAACATTCTGCTTCAGGCAGGGACAAGTGCATGACTTGAGAGAACTGGATAAATACCTCAAGCAGAGCAAGGCACAAATGGTGGGACGGCAAAGATGTGAAGAGAAACAACAGGTCAGAATGAAGTTAGTTGTATTTACCTAGCCAAAAAAATGTATACAGCAAACTTTTTATTAACCGGAACCTATGGGACTAGGAGTATACAGGTTGATCAAGATGTCCATATAATCAATGTAAAAACACACACCAAGTCATAGAAACATAATGTAAGGTGTATACAAATTATTGTTTTACTTTATTTACTCCATAAATCACTTAAATAATAATGCAACTTTGCCTTAAGTAAAACTCAGCTGCAGAGAGCCCTCTCATTCGCACCCTCAACTGACTATTTGAACATCGCGGATATTGCAATAATACAGTAAGCTTTCAGTATTTCAGGTTTATCATTTTTGCTGGTTTAGCGAGAGTTAAGGTTCATAATGTGCCAGTTAAAACAACATTTGCTTAGGTTCACTGGACACCTTCTGGTGCTGTTAACATCCCTGCTAGGTGAACAGCTCACCTGCTAATTTAGAAGTAGATCCAGAAAAGGGTTCTTCATTTCTGCCTCTGTAACCACCTGAAATTCAAAATTCCAAAATGTAAACCATACTGGATTTAAACATTACAGAAAATTGTAAGCCTTAAGTCACAATGTTGAAGGATCACTGATTGGCAACGTTACTTGTTTCTCTCCAATATGCTGCTGGTCCTAAGCATTTCCAGATTTTTCTCTCCCTTACTTCAGATTTAAAATACTTGTAGCATCTTACATCGGTATCATTGCTTCAGGTCATAAATTACATCTGATGCAGGATCTAGGTTACAGAAGTAATGTTAATAAATAATTAGACCCTCATCTGTGATAGCTTGCAGTGAAGGAAGTGGTATTATTCACGTTAAGCATCATTTCCTTATTATTTCCCAATCATAAGATCATATTGTTTAAGTTACTCAGTTGAAATTTTCATATCTAAAGAAATGAGATTTTTTGTTTTTTCCTATAGTTCTTACCCCATCTGAGCACGTCTACTTAGGAGATAACTTGTTATAACAAACTAGTATGCTCTCATTTTACCTCTCCTTCACTCTCCAAGATAATCAGACAAAACAAATTTTCAACTGTAAACACATGCAGATACGGTGATGAGATAGTAGGAACTGCAGATGCTACAGAATCTGAGATAACTAGGTGTAGAGCTGGATGAACACAGCAGGGGTCCTCTGATGCTGCTTGGCCTGCTGGGTTCATCCAGCTCTACACCTTGTTATCTCAGATACTGTGATGGGTTTGTTAGAGCTTAGTCCATTCAGAAACACAATCATTACAATGCAGAAGGTGGCCACTCAGCCCATCGCTCTTGCACTAGCTTGATCATCTAGCCCAGCTCTATTACCTGGTGCCAATCTCGTATCTTTTCCTCCCAGCCCTGCACACCACAACCATCCCAAGAAAAATTCCATACCTTAGCAATTCACTGTGTGAAAACCTCTCTCAAATGACCCTTGCTTCGTTCCATATCACAAGACAGTTAAGCCACAACCAATGGATCAGATCTAAACTCTGTAGTTCTACAACAACCAATCACAAATGGTGGAGGACAATTTAGCAACTCACTGGAAGTTGTCACTCCACAAATATCCCCATCTTGCCCAGCACATCAATGCAAAAGGTAATGGTTGCGAATGCTTTAACAATCTTCAACCAGAAATGCCGACTAGATGATCAATCTAGGTCTCCTCCAGAGTTCCCTAGCATCAAATCAAACAAAACAATAGCTCATGTAATAAAATTGAGAAAGCATTGGAAGCAGTGGATATTGTAAAAGCCTCTGGGCCCTGACAACATTCCAGCACTAGTACTGAAGGCTTGTGCACCAGAACATGCTGCACCCCAGCCAAGCTGTTCTAGTATAGCTACAAACACTAGCATCAATACAATGTGGGAAATTGCCAGTATTTTCTGAACACAAAAAAAGCATAACAATTTCAATTAGAAAAACTATCGGGAAGTGGGGAGGGGGCAGGGTGGGAAATGACAGAGAATTACCACCCATCAGTCTATTGTTCATCAGTGAAGTCATGGAAGGTGTCATCAACAGCACTATCAAGCTGCACCTGCTCAGCAATAATCAGCTCAGTGATGCCGATTTCAGTTTCTGCCATGGCCACTCCTGACCTCATTCCAGCATGGCTCAAATATGGACAAATGATCTGAGGCAATTGTAACTGTCCTTAACATCAAGACTGGAGGTCCAGCAAATCTGGAGTTAATGGGAACGGAGGGTGGGGCAACTCTGATGGTTGGGAGTCACACCTGGCACATGGAAAGATGGTGCAGTTGTTGCAGGTCAGGACAATCCTCTCAGCAGGAATTCCTCAGGGTAGTGTCCTAGGCCCAACCATCTTTAGCTGCTTCAATGACCTTCCCTCCACAAAGTCAGAAGTGGGGATGTTCGCTGATGACTACACAATGTTCAGCACCATTCACGACTCCTCAGATACTGAAGGAGTCCATGTTCAAATGGAGCAAGACCTGGACAATATCCAGGCTTCACAAGTAACATTCGCAACAAATGCCAGGCAATGGTCATCTCCAAAAAGACAATTTAATGATCACCCTATGACATTCAATGGCATCAACATCCTGGAGGATACCTTTAACCAGAAACTCAACTTGCCTGGACGAGTGCAGCTCCAACAATACTCAAGAAGCTTGACACCATCCAGGACAAATTAGCCTACTTGACTGTTTGTGTATGTAGATCCTTAGACAGCATAGATCATAGATCATAGAATCCCTACAGTGTGGAAAGAGGCCATTCGGCCCAACAAGTCCACACCGACTCTCTGAAAAGCATCTTCCAATCCCGCAATCACTTCTATCAAGAAGGGCAAGAACACCACTACCTTGCCACCCACAAGCCCCTCTCCAAGTCACTTTCTGACACGGAAATATAACTGCTGTTCTTTCACTGTCGCTGGGTCAAAATCTGGAACTCCTTTCCTCAAGGCATTGTGGATCTATCGATAGCATATGGACTGCAGCAGTTCAAAGGCAACAAACACTGACAAAGGCAATGATGCCCACATCCCATGCGTGAACAAAAAAAAGGTCCCACAATCCACACCATTTCATTCTGGTTTCTTTTACAAGAAAAAACAGCTTCTCCTCTTCATCTCTACCAGCCCTTCAGCCTTCCCACTGAAAAGAACAGTCCGAACCGCTTCAATCTACCCTCAAAAGTGAGGGTTTTTATATCTGGAACTATAAATTATTTCTGCAGTCTGTCCAGTGCATTTGCAACCTTCCTATAATGTGGTGCCCACAGCCTGCTCTTCTGTTTTTATGAATTAATTATTCATGAAGCCTGGTACACCATGCGTTATTTAGTGATCTCTCCATTAGTTCTGCCACTTCCAATACCAAACAAAAATTGCTTGAAAATCTCAACAGGTCTGGCAGCATCCGTGAAGAGAAATAAGAGTTAACACTTCAGGTCCAGCTGTCTTTCTTTAGAAATGATGGTAGCTAGGAAATGGCGAATATATGCTGAAGACCAGAAGTGGAAGGTATCTAAGTAAGTGATAGGTATAGATGGAGCCCAGAGGGACAGCAAGACAAAACGATGATAATAGTATGTCTGGGGAGGGAAAAAATGCTAATAATGTGGACCATAACTAAGTAAAAATGGGTTGGCTGCGCTGAAATAGGGTGTAATATTGCACTCAAGAAGGAAAATGAAAACCAGGCCGCACAGGCTAACACGGTTATAAGAAAAATTGAAAACCAAAAGACTCAACACCTCACCTCTTGTTGCAAGGGGAAGCTGAAAGCCTGTTCTTCCTCGATTTAAACCAAATCCTCCACTATCACCTATAAATAATTCAAAACGAGAAGTGTTGAAATTACAACAAAAAGGAACAAGTCTCCAATACAGTAGCAATAATGTATACAAAAGGAGGACATTCTAACTGTGGCACCTTATCAATATACGAATACCCAATGTCTGCTGGGTCCTCCCATTCATCCCAGACCTCCCACGAAAAGCAGAGCTGTCTTATTCTCAATTACTTCCAGGATTCCCTTCTTGTGGGAATAGGAGACGGAGGAATTGTGTAACCCAGCACTTAAAAACTACATTTCTCTCCCCTCTGGTTTTATCTCCCTTAATAAAAAAGGTCCTGCTTTGTATTTGGTCCAGTGGGCACCTAGGTACTTCAAAACAACATTACAGCATTTGCCAGCAAACTATTTGAATGGGTTGACAGTGCAGTTCTATTGTTGTGAAGGTTTTAAACAACAGGCAATTCTAAACAGCATACCACTTTCTAACAGATGTTAGTGGATTTACTTATTATTACCATACTGTTGACTTAAGTAGCTTTCATTCAATAGCATGCTTTCCTGCTTCAAAAGGTCCTGGCCTAAACAATAATCTTCTGACAAGAACATAATCTAACACCAAGGGAGTATTGCATTCTTAAGAGGGGTTATCTTTCTGAAGAAGTGTTAAAACAAATCACCATCTGGCACCTCTCGTGGGCATAGAGAATAAAAAGTCCCATTTTTCAAAACAGCAGGGCATTTTCCCAAAGTTGCTCAAAGTTAGTACACGTTTTTTAAAATGCATGTTTGTGGAACACTGCAGACCAGAGCACAAATTTCCTTAATGTGGGGAAACAATGACTATATTTCAAATTTGCTAAAATACATTTAAAATAATTAAAAATTGCTATTGAAGTCCTTTGGTTGTAAGAAGTAAAATTAATGGAAGTTCCTTCTTAAATGAACTGTCATGTTGTCATACAAATCAGGAATCAAAACAAGCACACAAATCAGATTTACCAAATTAATGAAGTGCAACAATTAATCTATACTTTTCAAAAGCCATTTGTTCAAAGTGAACACAAACCCTTCAGAAAATGAACGCGGAGAGACGGTTATGGGGAACAAGGGAATGGTTTTTTTTATTCAGGAATGGGATGAGGGCATCACTGGCTAGGCAACATTTATTGCCCATCCCTAACTGCTCAGAGGGCAGTTGAGAGTCAACCATATTGCTGTGGGTCTAGAGTCACATGTAGGCCAGGCCAGTTAAGGATGGCAGTTGCCTTCCCTCTAGGACATTAGAGAACCAGGTGAGCTTTTCCAACAATCAACAATGGATTCACAATTATCATTAGATTCTTAATTCCAGATATTTTATTGGATTCAAATTCCACTGTCTGCCATGGCAGAATTCAAACCTGGATGTCCAGAACATTATCTGGGTCTCTGGATTAACAGTCCAGCGATAATACCACTAGGCCATCTACACTCTACAAGGAAGGCGATGGTAGAGGGGTTAAAGAGATATTCTGCAGTCTTTACAGTGGAAGATACGAACATCCCATGAATACTAAAGAATATGGGGGAAGGAATTAAGTACCATCACTAAAGAATTAGTATGAGACAAACTAATGGGGCTAAAGGCAGATAAGTCCCTTGGCCCTGATGGCTCACATCCAAGATCCTAAATGAGGCAGCTACAGAGGCAGTGGATGCATTGGCTGCAGTTTTCCAGAAGTCCTTAAGTTCTGGAGGAGTACCAGAGGATTAGAAGACTGCCAATGTGACACCACCTATTTAGAAAGGGAGGGAGGCAAAAGCAGGGAACTACAATTAGCCTAACAATTACAGTTGGCAAAGTATTGGAATCAATTAAGGTAGTAATAGCAGGACATTTGGAAAATCATAACCTAATCAAGCAGAGTCAGCATGGCTTCACAAAAAGGAAATCATGTCTGACTAATAAGAGTTTTTCAGGAATTCTTAAACAGAGTGGATAGAGGGGAACTGGTAGAATGTATTCTATTTGGACTTTTGGAAGATGTTCACAAGGTTAAGTCACAAAATAAGAGCCCACAGTGTTGGAAGTATATGAGTATGGATGGAGAACTGGCTCATGGGCAGGAAACGAGTGGGAATCCGGGGTTCTTTTCCAGGTTGGTGACTTGTGACCCTTGGGGCTCCACAGGGATCAGTTGCTGGGGCAGCAACTGTTTACAATATGTATTAATGACTAAGGAAGTGAATGTATTATTGCCAAATTTGTAGATGACAAAAATAGGTGGAAAGGCAAGTTACGAGAGTGAGACAAACACTTTACAGAAGTATTGATAGGTTAAGCAAGTGGGGAAAAGAAGTTGGCAAGTGGAGTATAGCATGAAAAATGTGAAGTTGTTCATTTTGAAAGGAAGAACTAAAGAACAGTATTTAGAATAAAGAAAAAAACAGAAATCTGCATGGAGGCACTTGTACACAGGTGCAGAAGATAATCAGGAAAGCTATTGGAATGTTGGCCTTCAGTTTAAATGGGGTTGGAGTACAAGATTAGGAGACTGTAACTGCAACTGTACAAATGTGGTTTCACCAGCATCTTGGAGTACTGTTAGCGGTTTTGGTCCCCTTACTTAAGATATTTCATTACACACAATTTACAGAAAGTTCACAAGGATGATCCCTGATACAGAGAGATTATTTTATAAGCAAACGCTAAACAGTTCGGACTCTATTCACTGCAATTTACAAGAATTTAGGTGGTCTCATTGAGACGTATAGGATTCTTAAGGCACTTGACAGGGTAAATGCTGACAGGATTGTTTCCCCTTGTGGGAAAGGCCAGGACCAGAGGGCATAGTCTCAAGTTTGTTTTAAAATTCACTTGTGGCACGTAGGCATCAGTGGTTGGCCAGCACTTATTAATCCTCCCTAGCTGCCCTTGAGAAGGTGGTGAGTTGCCACCTTAAACCATTGGTTGACCCACAATGCCCTTAGGGAGGGAATTAATTAATTCAAAATTAAGAAGAAGAATTTCTTCTGAGGGTTGAGTGTCTTTGGAACTCCTTGCCATTGCAGAGTCCTTGTGTATATTTAAGGCTCAGCTAGATAGATTCTTGATCAGTAGGGTAAATAAAAGGTCACAGGGAAGAGCACAGAAGTCAACACGAGCAATGTCAGATCAACTATGATCGTAGCGAATGGCACACTTGGGTCAAGGGGCCAAATGGCCCTCCTGCTCCTATTTTGTATAAATCATAGAGTCGACCAAATCCCTTTTAACTCCTTGTTTATGGGACATGGGTGTCAGCTTGGCAACAGTTTAGTGGCCATGTTCCATTGTTCTTTTAGATGGTGGAGGTTGAGGTCAATGAGATTTATTGAGTTACTGTAGTGCATCATGTACATGGTACACACGGCTACCAAGGCATCCCTTGCTTTGGTGGTGAAGGGAGTGAACGTTCAAAAAGTGGTGGATGGAGTGTCAGTCATGCAGGCTGCATTGGCCTGGATGCTTCTGAGCTTAAGAGTGCTTTGAGAGTTGTATCCATCGAGACAAGTGGACTCTGTTCTATTACCCTCCTGACTGAAATCTTGTAGATAGCTTACAGGCATTGGGGGCGATAACTGGGCGAGTTACTCCCCCTAGAATTCCCAATCACTGACTTGCACTCACCCACAGAATTTATATGGTTGATCCAGTTCAGTTTTTGACCAATGGCAACTCCTTGGATGTTGACAGCACAGGATTCATTGATGGTTATGCCAGTGAACGAAGGGTAGTAGTTTGTCTTTTAGAAATGGTCAGGGCCCTTTCTACAAGCAACAGTCATTGAATGGAATGCTGTTTGCAGCAATCTGTAGCATCTCACGCATCTCTATAGTCTTCATACCAAAGCCTGAGGAGCCCACATTTTCACATGCAGGCCCCAGCTGAAGAAAACGGGAAAATGAGGAACCCTAGAACCTTACCCCAAAGTAGTCATACTCTAGCATCTCAAACATCAGACGTTTACCACAGAAGACAATCAAGTGCCTCAGCAAATTGATCATTAGCGAATGCAACATGATTCTGTACTACGGATCGATAATGTACCTGCCAACTAAAGGCCACTGGTGAAATCCTTAATGCTGAGAACCCATTTCCTGTAACTTAGAATATACTCAGCTCAGGGGTGTCAGCAGTATTTGTAGCTCCTTTCAGTATGATGTCTGTAGCAGATATATATACATACACACGTATATTCTCAATAATGATCCAATATGATGTTTATTGACAGACAATTCAAATCTCAAAAATCTGGCTTGATATAGTATAACTAAACAATTCTGGTCTGGAACTTTTCAATTAATAATTAAAGTCTACATACCATTTATTTCTGAAGTTCTAAACGGTCTCCCTTCTTCAGGGGCAACTGTTTTAAACACCCAGCTTCAACCAATACTTCAGAAAAACTTTGAAACTGTAACTGAAATGCTTAAAAAAATTTCGCCTTTAAGTGTAATGCGCTCCTGTTTACTTCATTCCTTCAAATAAAGTCCTATTATTACACACCAAGAATATTTAATCTTAATATTTCAAAACAACATCACCATGGCTATAGAAATACAAGTTAATCTTGAAACTCCTCAAGACAGACCAAACTCTAAAATTAAACAATATTAAAATATAGATAAATTAAACCTTGCAAACAAAGTTAGCCTCTTTGGCTATAATGCACGCTGCCAATGAAGTTTCAAAACAAAAACAATTTTCCAAGGCCAATTCAATTACTGAATCTAATTCATAAATTAGGCATGTTTGCAATAAATTAACAACCCTTAAAAGACCTGTCAATATGACATGTTGATAGACATTTAGTTGGGCCCCAGGAGAAAACAAACACGATGACTGAGCACAGTCACTGGTGCTGCAATACTTTTCAGCAAACCCCAGACAACTCTGTAAAACAAAGGGAACGAATGCAGAAGGAAACAACTCCTTTTTAGGTGGTTAACAACCAGCAATGCCCATGCACATACTTGTCCCACCATCATAGTCTCAGTTCTGCCATCCTGCATCAAAACATTTCTCAAAAAAAGTACTGATTCAGATTAGCCAAGGTTTTGCAACAGAAAAATCAATAGGAAATCATAAGCTCCAATGTTCTCTGGTAATTTGCTAAAAAGGTAGGAGGCTTAGACATACTCCTTTTCTTCAGAGAGAAGGAATTCTTGCATATATAAATGCATGTCGCTTCTATTAAGCAAAACTGCACCATGTTACAAGTGCAACTGATGAGCTTGAGTTGGCATTTTAGTGCAGTTAGTAGCACAGAGGATGGTTTAGTAAATGCCGTCCAATCGCATCTTGCTTTGGAGGTTCGAGACATGATTTCAGTACGTGGGTAGACACCCAGTTAACCATTAAAAATCCTCATTTCTGTATTTAAAACTTTAAACATGTACAGTATATTCTCACCTGACTGACCGCCAAATCCTCCTCTTTCACTAGGGCCACCTCTGCCAAGTGAGCCACCTCTGCCAAAAGGACCATCTCCACTTGCTTTTACAGCAACTTAAGAAAATAAAAGTCCACATTTAGGAGATATGGTTTCAAACCATCTTAAAAAATTTGGTTCCATTTAGAACTTAAACTTGTAATTACACTCTAGGGACACAAAAAGCAAATAATAAATCAAAAGCAACTTTGGACAGAAGAAAGTCAATACATAGAAAGGCAGAGAAGAAGTGGAACGAGATTGAAACACATGGGGTCGAGGAACAAAGGCATGTGGGGCACAAGTGCATACCTCTTGAAACTGCGAGTGTGGCACCAAAACCATCTAAAGATTTTATAACATTGGACAGAATCCATAAGGAAACAGGTAATAGATTTGAACATGCCAAATTTCAAAGTATTCAGTCTAAAACTAAGTCCATTTGGTCCATTAGGTGAGAGGTCATATTCCAATGAGCCTCCTCCCACACTACCACTAACTGTATTCTTCAGTTCTAATCTGTAAACCAGCTCACCTATTGTTCATTATTCCTGCTCTGGACTGCCTATCGCCATTCTCTCATCCAGAACCCGGCAATCACTGGATCACTGTCTCCTTCAATGTTCCCCCACTGACACAATCTATTTGCCCACCTTAAGGCTCAACTTATTTCCAAATACCAGGACTACCTCGAAATCCTTTCGAGTTCATCTCGTACCATTCATGGACATATCCTACAACACGTTTTTATATATTTGCTCCTCTCTGCCCTTCAACACTGACTACCTGAATAAAGGGTGAGTCAAAGTTCTGTATTATAACCATTCTGACGTTGGTATCTCATGCCCCTGCATGTTTGTTCCTCTACATCCTTCCCACTAATTGGTGGTCGAAAGGTTACTGCGCAATGTAACAGCATCCTTTTTGTTCCGAAGTTCTATCCAAATTGATCTTGCCATGAACCCTCATTTCTGCTTTCTCCACCACACCGTACCAAAACCTTGTGCCCTCCTTGCTATCTTTTCAGAATACCTTGTACCCAGGAATGTGTATCACGCTTTTGCTCTTCTTTAAAATGAGTCTCTTATTATCACAATATCATATTTCCACATGACAAGGTTTGCCTCCAATGCCCCATTATTTACTACACTGGGTACATTCACATCAACGGACATTAACTCTAAATTAAGCTTCACTACTTTCTCCCTCACTCCAAGTTCACCTATTCACTTTCTACACTATTGCTAGTGCCAGCTGTATTGCCAAACGTTGTCGACGCTGGTATTTTCCTCTAATATTCTCTTTCGACTCTCACAGCACTGCTAAGTTAGTTTAAAACCTTCCAAAGAGCAAATTGTCCTGCAAGAAACTCAGTTTCAGCTGTTTAGGTGCAACCTTCCCAGAACCAATCCCAGAGTCCATGAAATCTAAAAGAAGTATCTTGCTTCCACGTCCTTTTCATAAATACAGATCAGAACAATTTACGGTTGTACCAGAATGGTCTTGCCAAGCTCTACACTAGTTTAACAATCTTATCTTAGCTTTGTAATTCTATCCTTTCTAATTCTGTTGCTTTTGACAAACTGTAGAGATGCATTTTATTCTTTTTTTTGTACCTGTAAATACAAATCACTACTCTGTTACCTCATTTAATTACCTATTTTACCAAGGACTAAAGTGACCTACCCTTACAGCCAAAAATGTCCTGCCTCAAATCAAAGCTCATTTGTCAACTGTATACACATTCTGGTAGTTAATGAATGCCTCCTTGTACTTGATCACACCAATTCTCTACAATAATGAAAACATGCGCCTGAGCTCACTGTTTCAGAGTTTTCTACAACCCTCAGTGAATAAGTGTGCATTTCCCCAAATCTTACCATTCTGAACACCAACTCTCGGGAATCCGGCACGATCACCTCTGCCAAACCCACACCTTCTTCCGCCTCTACGGTCAAATTCATTTTTGTTGCCAGTGGCAGCTTCTGTAAAGCCTGCAACTATTAAAACATTATACTGTAAAGAATAGAACAAAAGAAGTGAAGTACAACTCAAAACTGTTAGAACCTAACTTTAACATCTATGCTTCATTCAGCCCTCATGAACAACAACCAGACGACAAGAAATATGGAATATAATGGACTGGAACAATTCATGACACCGCATTAATCTTAGCCATCAACTGAAAAGATCACTTCTGAAACAAGCATTTTTGTCCAACGACCATTAAGTGTATCTTTCATTCATTCAAACAGATTACCAACAGTAATACTTAGCTTTACAAAAATTCCAAAATCTTACAGAAGTATCACTATTGAGTCAGAGGATTTTTATACTGGCATACTTTAACTTACAGATGGCAAAAACCAAAGGTTTGTGTCAATTCAAATTGCAGCCAATATGAAAGCAGCAGCAAGGTGAAGACCAATCTGCCAGAGAAAAATTCACATAAATGTCAAAATGGGTGCATTAGCTTCTGGCTCGGAACACCACATGGAAGGCTAAAAAGTTAAAATACCAGATTTGTTAAGTATATAGCTGGAAATGTATATTTAAAGGATTATGAGGAACTGATTACACATTCCTAATTAAACAGAATGTACCAAGGTTTTTAAAAGGGAAATGTGATTTCCTGAAATTCTTCAGTAACGAGAGCCAAGATTCACCTGCTAATTACAGAAAAGACATGTAACACTGGAAAAGAAACAAGTAAACCTTTGAGAGAGATAAGAGAAGGGGTTTACTGTTTTAATTGCTAAAGAAGCTTAGTTTGGAAGAGATGGGACTGTGTGCTGTTAGTTATTTTGCCAACATTCTGGAATTCATTCCTGGTTTACTAGCACATCCAAGTGTCAAAAAGAGGAAACGTCCTCCAAAGCTTGCAGTAAGCAGGACTCTCTCAGGAGGGAGGGACAGTTTTCATCTAAACTGAAATCTTCGGATTAGATATGTTCCATCATTCGATGGCAGTCGGCATTTCGAGCTTATTGACAGGAAATTCTCATTATGACTGTCATTCTATTTTCTCAGAGTTCAGATCCTTGGTTTATTGTTTCTTAAAAAAAATGTTTATAGTGCTGTACTATCTCCATTTGTCAAGTAAATGATTTCGTTTGCATTTTTTAACCAGCTTTGCCATTTGTTTATTGAAAAAATTTTTCAGTTGCAAGAAACCTGGTGAAAGCCTTTTATTCGGGGAAGGAAGAAAAAGAGAACAATGTGGCCACTGCAATGACTGTATCAACACATTTATATTAATGGTTTGACTCCGAGTAGTGGGCAACCAGCACAGTGCTCCCACCCAAAAGTCATAATACCAAATGATCAATTATAGTCTTACTGACAAGAATTCAATAAATCAAAAATATCTATCTGCTACAAAAGAAATGCAGGTTGCGAAGACTAGCAATAAAACTCCACTCATAACAACTTCAACAATTTCTCAAGCAGGGAGCACCCGATTGCAGTCAGTCAGAATATTTATTTTCCTAGGGCTCTTCAGGGGCAACTTGTTTATTCTCACGCTCTTATTAGGTGATGCAATTTTGTAGATTTCTTTTAAAAAGAAAGTTTAATGTATAGATATGGCAGCACTAAATAAGTATCAAATACACATACATTATGAAAAACAATTAACAGGATGGAACAAAAACAGAATGGTTTTATTACAGACCTCCCACACACAGTTTTATGATATTGATACAGTAACTGGATGTCATGAGGTAACTTATTATGATTAAGTCTCATATCTACATTCCCAATTGATTGCAAGCAGTTAGCACCTCTCAGTCATTCTTTAGTTTTGCGCTGCAATTTCAAGTTTTGAGTCTCTCAATACATTGTGTAAAGTGTGTTGACAAGCACATTATGACGCCAATTTCCAAAAGTCCAGGTCTACAGAAAGGGGAAATATACATAAATCAATTCTGATGCACCAGGCTAAACATCAGATAATGAATGGTTTAATTCACATTTCAGTGATTTCAACTCCACATTCCCCCACCCAAAAAGATCCAATGCAGCACCTCAGACCTTATATTTGACGTTGACTCTTTGCCCTCATTGGGTGAATTTGCTTTCACAAAACTAGGCAGATTTCCCATGTCCACACATTTTCCATACATTTCTTTAAATATTTAGTGGCCCACCTCACAGACTTCAAATTATATGGGCTGGGGGATCTTACAGGCAGGTAATTGAATTTGCACCCAAAAGGCCACCAGGTAACCTACAAAGAGAGACTGAAGAATCATCCCGAGTGTGGTGTATGTGTATGCACACATGCATAGAATTCCATTAAAAGGTTGCCCCTGCATAATAATTCCATACATTATGGCTCCTCTGGTGTAGGCTCAACAACTCAAGGCAGAGGCTGCAGGAAAACAAGATGTAGTTTGACTGGAGTGACAAGCCAGCCTGGGAGAACATAATGCGAGCAGCTGCCTTGCCAATTGCAGATTCATCTCTTCTATACTGCTGCTTCTGCACTTCCAATGACAAGATCTTCCCCTCCTTCTCTTGCTGCCCCTTCCAGGGACAGAAGCCACATTTGGGGATGCAGCGAGTGCTGGGGGGAAAAGAATCGGTCATGGGAGAAGCTACAGCAATTATCCTGGACAATTTCCCGTTTGACTGGAACACTCATCATCCTCGAAGACAAAGGCAAAGCCAAGAAAAGAGGGTGGAAGCAATAGGTCACTAGAAACAGATTCAAGAGTACACCCAGAGGAGCTACCTGCACCAAGAACAATGGCATTAGCCAGCAGATAGAAGGCCCATTGCCCTTTAACTTTGTGCATAAATGGTATCAGGTGAGTACTGGAGAAAGGCAGAGATCAAATGAATCTGCACAGTCATTTGTGTTTCACAAAAACTGCTCATGCAGCTATTTATGTTTCAATGCATTAAATAAATTTATTTAGATAAATCTAATCACAGTTATTTTAGTGTAATAATATAAATTGTTAATTGTATTTAGGTGAAGGAAGACTTTCCATGCCCCTCTGGTGTGATTTTCAATCACTGTTGGACAAATCACATTTGCCAAAATTAAAGGGGCTGCTCTGTACTCTAAACTTTTCAATGTCAAGCACTGACATGGTTAGCATACTATTTTGATTGGTTGTTATTTAATCCCTTGGTTCAAGATCAAGTTGTTGACACCTCTTTCCATTTGGTATTGGTATTTTCTAGTCTCAATAAAGTCTGGAGGCGGGAAAAAAACAAATGCAGAAGGTAATGCTAGTTGACTGCATTAAAAAGGAGTCAGGCACTGAAAAAAGAACCCTAAAAATGAAATTTTGATGCGTTCCTCCTTGTTTTTTGTCAAATATCTTCGTGACATTTGCTGGTCATTCAAGGTGTTTCAGTGTTATTCTCATACATCATGAGTGGTCTGCACTGATCTTTAAAAAAATCACTACTACAACCTTTTCCTAGTTCACTTACAGAACTCCTCCCATTTCAACCAAATTTTAACATGCTATGCCACATTTCCCTAAAACAAATCTGACTGAATTCTTCAGTCAGCCTCTCGAAATCCAGTGTCAAAATTCTGGAAAAACCAAATGTACTGCTACATTTCTGTAACCTGCCGTGTTAGAAATTAATCAACATGGAGTCCATGAAGAAAGAAATACTATTTTTACATTTACAATATAGTCACTATGAATCTCCCCAGAATGTGCCAAATTCATTCTGCACTCAATGATGATGGCAAACTGTCCACTGGAGATACAAATAGCACTGGCAGTAAAGAATGTACTAAGAGTAAAATTATTTTGCCACTAGATACTGGCAGTACTTTATTGACCAGCATTAGATTACAGCCAGGCCCTAAAGCCAAAACAAAGCTAGCTTTCCTTATTAAAGTTCAGATTGTTAGAGTAACCTCATTTGTCAGACAAAAAACAAAATGCTGAAGCAGCAAAACTCCCAAATTCAGAAGATCCATAAGTGGAAACTCACCTTGCTGCTTCCCACATCCACTTTTGCCAAATATATTTCTATCGCTCGTGTTAAAACCATTCCCATCTCCAGATCCTTGAATTTAAAGAAAAAGCCATTAGTACTCCTTTCAGGAAAAGGAGAACAAAAAAATCAAAATTCACTCACGCCAAAATCAATTTCTGCAGGGAAACATGCAGAAAAAAACTCAAAAGGAATAATTTTTCCTCACAACTTGACATTCACAAAAGGCAACAGTTGGGCAATGGAAAGAAATTCCAAACACCAACAGCACACTTGCTTTGCTTTCTCAAGTCTGCACATCATTCCCCTATTTCAAGTGAATAGACAGTTTGTTCTCAATGCTGCTGGACAGCACCAAGAAACAAATCCATGAATATAGACCAGGCCATTTTCATGCCAAGAAGAGTAAGCACCCATCTTCCAGGTGATGTCCTTCCACATCACAGCCAGAGCAGTGCTTTCAAAAACTTGATCCCCCACTGAAACCCCCTTTTGAAGAATTGAAAGTTGGCATGACCCTGCAGTGAAAACCGTGGGACCAAGCTGGGAAAAAAAACTGATTGTAATTACTGGTGCATCAGAGCACCTACCAGAAAATGTAATCATGTGACTACAATCCATAGTTTGGGAAGCCCTGTTCTAGCAATAAGGCAATCTATGGTATAGGACAGGAGACATCTGATGCCAGCTACAAAATTAACCACTTTGTTACAGAGGAAACCAACAACTTCAATATATTTGTAAAATTTGGCAGTTGAGCACAAATATACTGCTTTTTCTAACTCAGCATTCCCAAAAGACATCAGAATAAATACTGCAGCACAGACAGCCAAAAGGTAAGTGACAACTGGTACCCACCCATCCCCGCTGATTAACTCCATCTATCTCCTACTGCAACTTTGTCTTCCAAACTTACTCCTTCTGCCAGAAGTAGCACCCAAATTAAGTAAACATAAACAACTGCACCGATCCAAAGAGACCACGACCAGAAATTACTTTTGCTGAATGAGTACGTTGAGATAAGACTGGCCATTTTTGCCTTACCAATGATTATAACTTCCCAGTGGCTGGACTTTGGCACAATAAGAATATTTTTTTGGAAGGTTACAACCTATGCATCCAGTATCTTGCCAGCCACTTCTTTTAAAAAAGCAAAGATGAAGGCCAGTAGGATTTCAGCCTTTAACTTCATCAGTGTTCTAGTTCTATTTCAGGTCCCTCCCTTTCTTTTTCATTCTTCTTCAGATGCATTTTGTGTTTTTCACCTCAAGGGCAGATATGAAACATTTTTGCAAAGTCTCTGCCATTTTCTTATTTTACTATTTTTCCACTTTTTACCACATCTATGAAGGGACTAATACTCACTTTAGTAGTTGCTGTTATATTATACTCAATCTAATTTTGACCCCTTTGTTGGTTTCTAGAATGTTCACTACCTTCCCTAACTCCAGCCTTCACAGCAAAGTATGCTTCTTCTTTCAATTTAGCACCATTTGATAAGAGCCATGCGAATTGCAGCAAATTTTGGTAGTTTAACAACATTTTACTGAATCATAACTTATACTGAGCAGCAAACTTTCAATATTGGGTCCTATGTGTGGCTATCAGTAAATTCCAGTATTTATGAAGCAAGAAGGCCACCTAGTGGCATACAATTTTCATTTTAACAGTAACCCATAAGAACCTCTAGTCCCCAACTAAGAATCTGTCCTTAGTATTCTCCTCTTTGTAATCTACATGCTATCTCTTGACAAAAATCAACCAAAAATAGCTTCCACCTGTAGGGCAAGAATATCCAACCCAAGCTCACCACTACCTCCAAACTGAGAGACTACTAATCCAACATCCAAAACACCAGGAAGATTAAAACCTTCCTCCAATTCAATATTGCAGAGACTGGAAATGAACTTCAGTTCCTCCTTCAGTCTCTGGTCCAAAGCCATCAATTACATCCCTGTTCCTGAGGAGTGACTGAATAGGCCATTTACAATTTGGTTGTTGTATTTGACCAAAGGAAGGATATTGGTGCTAATACCTAATCATTTTCCTTTACAGGGCATCATCGGATTCTGCTGTTGAAACCCCTCTCAACGCTTTAGTCAACTCTGAACTTGACTAGTCCAACACACACCTGGCCAGCCACCCACTTTTGACTATTCACTGATTCTTGCACATCCAATTCTGTCATCTACATTCCAATTCACATTAAGCCCATTCACCTCTTGCCCTTGTATTCGTAAAGCTACTTGGGCACTCTCAGGTGGATATTAAAGATACTTTCACTTGGTTTGTAAATCCATAAATGGTACCATTCTTCCTGATCTCTAATCTTCTGCAACACCAAACTTCAGGATATATGCACTCTGCTAATTCTGCTTGCTCAATTATCCTCTCCTTGAATCCCCCTACAACTCTAGGCCATGCCTTCAACTGCCTAGGCCCACAGCTCTACAATTTCCTCCATAAATCTCACCTTGATACCTTATTTTTCTCCTTGAAAGTCTAGTCAAATATCATTTGAGAACTATTAGCATAGTGATCTTGGACAGCAAATCCAAGTACATTGTTCAACTACTCAAGCTGCCAAATTTGCCTTCAGGAAAATGTCTACTTGTCATCTGCCTAGATAATCTTAATCATTTTTAGATGAAATGGCGTCCAATGCCACTAACACAACAGGAGTTAACTCTAAATGCTTCTGGTCAAAACACCTTCCCATATTGTACATTCTGTCCAAGTCCTTCTCAGTTGTATCATCTTTATCACAGCCAAGCATGATATGCATAAGAAGAAAGAATTGTGATCATTCGGATTTCAAGGTGAAGAAAAGAAGTGAATAAAGATAAAAGTGAAGATGACCAATGACATCCAGCAACCCAGTGAAAGAAAATCAAGAATTAACTAATACCTGATTGGGGAGCTAGAATAGTTGGCAACCTGAATGACCATTAAATGGTGGTTGGCATCTATTCTGCTCTATATCTACAAAAAGGTCAATCCAAAAATTTATGCACACATCATTGGAGGTTTTGACAGAACTGATGAAATAATATTCCTACATTGAAAAATCAATCAAGGTTGAAACACTGCCTACTTTGCCTTCTGGTTTTTCAACCACAGTAGTAAATTTACTAAGAAAAATCACAGCTTAACACAAAAGAAACGTAAGATGCTGGGAAGATTTATTCCAATTTTCTAGCTCTTGCAGAGTTTATCAGTGGTTCCAAATCTTTTTAGTATGAAAGCACACTTCAAATGAGACAAACAATGCCACAGCGCTCACATTTCTTACAAAAACAGGTGCCACACAGTTCATGAAGATCTGGTTGATCTAACTGTAACCTGAACTCTACAATACATCCAAACTTAAACTTTCCAAACTGTCCCTTCCTTGAAACATATTCAATGACCTCACTTCCACTAATCTCTAGGAGACAGAATTTCAAAGACTCATGACCTTCAGAAGAAAAGAATATCTCATTATCATCATCTTAACTGAGTGACTTCTTATTTTAAAACTGCACCTAGTACTAGTCTCTCCCAAGAGGATCTGAGTTACAGCCTTGTACGTATAGGTATTTCTCCTATAAAGCGATAGTTGCGTTATTGCGTGACCTCACGTGAGAGAAAATTGTGCTATAGTAAATTGCCATAGAAAAATTGCTATACTGTACAGTACAAAGTTCACATTATCCAAACAGTGTCCACTTTTCAATCACGTTACAACCAATTTGCATTAACGAAACATGCGTTATAGCAGAAATACTGGAATGTCACTTCAAGTTTTTAAAAATAGTTTTCCCTAAAAGTGACAAGGATTTCTGCCTTTCCCACCATCAAGTTCAACGGTGCCACCAACCTCAAGATAGAAACAAAAATTACTTCAAATCACTTGAAATGTATGTCCTCTAGAGAGTGACCTACTTTGGTTAGAAGGTTGCATCCATCACTTTAACTAAAACTGTGCGCAACATTATTTGAGGGTTAGGTGGAAAGACAAAGATCAATTGCTGAATTAGATTTTGAAAACAAATATTGTTGAAGCTTTCAACAGTGGAGGAGAGTTGAGACAGGCAACTTTTTTTTATTCTTGCGGAGTGCAGGCATTACATTTAGGACAGCATTTGTTGCCCGAGATTGAGGAGTTTCTTTGTTTAAAAATGCTGCAGTCCTCTTGGTTCAGCTTTTTTTAGGCTTGGTGAAATTTAGCAGCTTGCTAGGGCCATTTTAGAGGACAGTTAAGAGTGAGCCACATTGCTTTGTGTCTGGAATCTCATGTATGCCAGCCCAGACAAGGTTGGAAGATTTCCTTCCCTAAAGTTGATTTTTAGGAAAACGAGGTAACATTAACCAACTGACAGGTTGAAGTCTGAGGTAATCAATTTTTAGATGTCTTAGTACACCGATGAACTGGAATATAATTCAGAAACTGCAGGAATATGATGTCTGCCCAGGGTCGTTACAGGGTCAGAGTGTCACCAAGCTGCTGCTTAGTGAAATTAGTTAATCAAGAACAATCAAGCAATGAGGTAATCCAGGGGTCCAGCAGAAGTGTGCATTCACTTGTTAGTATACAGCACTGTATGTGGTAAACCAGCAGAAAAGTATTGGGACTAAAATGCAAGACAGTTATATTAGTGAAAAAGATCAGTCCAGATGAAAAGAAATTCCCCATTGGTGCAGATAGTGCTTTTGGGCAGAGGAACAGCATATGAGCTCTGCACGACCAGCAGCAAAGCCTTCCGGAACTAATCTAGCAAATGGTATTTGGAATTTTGAAGCTCAAGTGATAGACAGTAGGCATTCCAATAGAGCAATGGAAAACTGAACTAAGGAAGATTATGAGGATGGGTCAATGGACCAGAGACGTTAACTCGGCATTCTCTGCAAAGATGCTGCCAGAGCTGCCCAGCTTTTACAGCAATTTCTGCTGTCTAATTTACAGCACCCAGAGTTCTTTCAGTTTTCACTTGTGTTTACAGTTCTATTGTGAAGGAAGACCTGAAACTAATATGCAAATTAACTTTTAATTAAGAAATAATTCACTTGCCTTTGTAAGCAAATTTCCTTGTGACATAAATGTTCTAAACAACGAGTTTTTTTTTATGACAGAGAAAATAAAAATATCCATAGAGATACTTCACCTTTCAAGTCAAACGACTGATTGCCATTGATGTCTTCATTCATTAGACCAGCCTATATTAGAAAAAGATACACACATCAATATTTGCTCAAAAGAAATTAGGATTTAGAAAGATCAAAACCACAAAATACCTACCATATCATTGAAAGATGGAATAATGGCAACTGGTTCTGTTCCCAATTCTGCATCCCAGTCTTCTGTCATATTGAGATAGCTTACTTATCCACACCACAAATACACTCTAAAAAAATTTCAAAGTAGACAATTATTCTTTGAAATAAAAAAAAATCACAAGACATATAGTTCAGATGGCCATTAGAAATTGTGATTCTTCATCTGGAGACAGCTAATTCACTGTCAGGCCCTGGGACCCTCTGATTATTTTCAAGTAGCCGTCCCATCCTTAAATAACAGCCACTTTAATGACCAAATGCAATAAGTCAGAGGTCACACAACATCAGGTTATAGTCCAGCAGGTTTATTTAAAGTCACAAGCTTTGAGAGTGCTGGCTCCTTCATCAGGTCCTTCACCTCTCTCTCTTTGTGATTTCAGTAACAATCCCGATTTTGTGCCAATTTATTTCTATATTATCTTCAAGTTATAAACCACATTCAGGTCACACACTTAATGCATATTAAACTTGATACAATTTGTAAATTTCTCCACCAAATTTCCTAGCTACAATCAGGACTGAAAGAGGGTCACTGGGCCTGAAACATTGACTCTGCTTTCTGTCCACAGATGCTGCAAGACCAGTTTCTCCAGCTATTTCTGTTTTTGTTTCAATTTCACACTTAGTCAGATTTTACTTCATTTTCAGATCTTTGTCCACCCACTTAACCTATCTACATCCCTTGGTAGGCTTCTTACATATTCTTCACAACTCCAATTCTAATCTACTTATCAAGCCCATGCAGCCAGAAAGTAAATTAATGGGAATACTGGTTAAGATCAATACAATATACCATGCAAGCAAGCAAATGCAAAGTGAGAGTACTACAGTAATGTAAGAGAAGTTTTAGACTTAAACTTATTCTTTCTTCTACTTGTCTAAGTCATTTTAGCACTGATCAACCAAGTGGAATAGATGGTCTATCGTATTGACCCAACCATTGTTCTTCACTCCCACATGCAGGAAGTGCTTTCCTATGCAGAAACTGGAGCTCCAGTAGTAGCTGGAGACACTGTGCACATCCATGAGGCTCAGAAATATGAACAGTACATTCAGAGGGGGGAAAAAAAATGTGCTCACACTGTGGTTTGGGAGGCTGGAAGGAAAGGAATGCATGATTGCCAGGCAGTATTAAAGAGAAACAGGCAAGTAGTGCACAAATTTTCTGGAAGAAGGGTCTAGGCCCGAAATGTCAGCCTTCCTGCTCCTCTGATGCTGCTTGGCCTGCTGTGTTCATCCAGCTCTACACCTTGTTATCTCAGTGCACAAATTCCCTGGAGTCCTGCTCACAAATTGCTTTTTCTTCGTGGAAGCTGATGAGGGTGAATATTTCTTCCCCCATTTATGAAACATGGTCGCTGGACAGATCAGCTCTTACACCCTAGTCCTGTAGCCCTTGAGAAGGTAATGGTGAGTTACCTTCATGAACCCCTGCAGTCCAGGTACTGTAGGTAGACCTGCAATGCCATCAGGGAGCGAATTCCAAGGTTCTGACCTAACGTCACTGTAGGAATGGCTGTATACTTCCTAGTCAGGATATTGAGTGCATTGGAGGGACACATGAATGTTGTGGTGTTGTCTATGTATATGCTACTTATGTCCTTCTAGGTGCTAGTGGTCATGGATTTGAAAAGCGCTGTCTGAGGCTCATTAGCAAATTTCTGCAATGTGTCTTGTAAACGTTACACACTACTGTTATGACTGAGCACCTCTGGTAGAGGGAGTGGATGCACTGCCAATCAAGTGGGATTATATTGAACCACAGTGTTGTTGGAGCTACACTCATCCAGGCAAGTGGGGAGTATTCCATGACACTGCTGACTTCTGCATTGTAGAGATGGTGGACAGGCTTTGGGGATTCAGGAGGCAAAACTCTTGTTGCAGAATTGCTAGCCTCTGTCCTACCCTTGTGGCCAGTTTATGGTTAATGGCAACCAAGGATGTTGATAGTGGGGGGATTCAGTGATGATGATACCATTGAATATTAAGGATTGGTCGGTGGATCATCTCTTATTAGAGATAATCATTGCCTGGCATGTGTGCGGTGCGAATGCCACCTGCCGCATTTTTGCCCATGCCTGTATATTGTCCAGGGCTTTCTGCATTTGAACAAATGATGCTGACCATTGTGCAAGTCATTGACGAACATCACCACTTCCACCTTATGAAGATAAGGTCATTGATGAAGCAGCTGAAGATGGTTGGGCCTAGGACAATGCCCTGAGGAACACCTGCAGAGATTGCCTAGAGCTGAGGACTGACCTCCAACAACCACCTCTTTATGTGTCAGGTACGACTCCAACCAGAGGGTTTTCCCCAGATTCCCACTGATTACAGTTTTGATGCCATACTTGGTCAAATGAAACCTTGATGTCAAGGGCCATCACTGTCACCTCTGAAAGTGAGCTCCTCTGTCCATGTTTTAACCAAGAATGGAATGAGATCAGGAAAATGAGCGGACCAAGTGGAACCCAAACTAGGTGCAATGAATAAGTGTCATAGCGCTGTTGAAGACATCTTCCGTCACTTTAGTGATGAGACGGTAATTGGCCCAGTTGGATTTGTCCTGCTATTTGTGCAAAGGACAGACTTCAGCAATTTTCCACATTGTCAGATGCCAGTATTGTAGCTATGCTGAAACAGCTTGGCTGGGGGTGACCTAAAAATTCTGGAGCACAAGCCTTCAGTACTATTACTGGAATATTGTCAGGGCCCGCTGCCTTTGTACTATCCAATACCTTCAACTATTTTTGGTATCATATTGGGCAAACTGAATTGGCTGAAGACAGATATCTGTGATACTGGGGACTACTGGAAGAGGCCTAGATGGATCATCCACTCAGCACTTCAGCCTTATCTTTTGCATTGATGTGTTAGGTTCTTCCAACATTCTGGATGGCAATATTTGCAGCACCACCTTCTCTAGTCAGTTGTTTATCTATCATCACTGGATACATTTTGCCCCACCAGTAGAACAGATCCACAAATAGGAAGGTAGTCACGAGGGAGTTGTCCTGGGAGTTCATAACATTTGATTCTGGGCCCCATAGCGCCTCATTGCATCAGGTCGAACAAACATGGACAAGGAAAACCTCTGCTAATTTACACAAAACCCTTGCCCCACACTTTAATCAGTTGTCCATGTTGAAAACCAATTCAAGAATCCATTGAGGGTGTCAAGGATACAATAAATGCTCTGGGTGAGGATCTTCAAAGTCCATCATCAAAACAGTAGCTCAGTAACACCACTACTGGCTAAACCCTAAAGGAGATAGCTTCGGCAGTGGGGGGCTACTTGACTTCATCCTCACCTGTTGAAGATGCTTTTGATCCCAAGTAGTGATTGCAGAGATCATTGCACAGTCCTTTTGGAAAATATCCTCCTTCATTGTGACAGATTGTGCTCAGATCTACCAATTCAAACTAAGCATCTATGAGGCAGTCTTAACTATTAGCAGCAGCAGAAAAGGTACTCAACCACAATCTAATTTAGTGGTCTGATAAATCCCCACTCTACAATTATCAACATGCCAGGAGATCAACCCTGGTTCAAAGAAGCATGCAGGAGGACATGCCAGGAGCAACACCAGGCATACTTTTTAAAAGTGCTGCACATCAACTGCGTATAGTTCTGGTCACCACACTACCAGAAAGATGTGGATGCTTTGGAGAGGATACAGCAAAGGTTTACCAGGATGTTATCTGGTATGGGGGATTTTAGCTACGAAGAAAGGTTGGATAGACAGGTTTTGTTTTCACCAGAATGCAGGAGGTTGAGGGGTGACCCGATTGAAGTTTGTAAGATTGTGAATGGCATGGGTAGTCTGGATAAGTATGAGGCTTTTTGTCAGGGTGGAGGGGTCAATTACTAGGGGACACAGGTGCAGGGTGCGAGGAGGGGAAGTTTAAAAGTGATGTGCGAGGCAAGTTTTTCACAAAGCCTGGAACATGTTGCTAGAGGTGGTGGAGGAAGCAGACACAATAGCAGCATTCAGTAAGCACCTGGACGAATACATGAATAGGAAGGGAATAGAGGGCTGCAGATCCTGTAGGTGAAGACAGTTTCAGTAAGGAAGGGCAAAATGGATCGGCACTGCTTGGATGACTGAAGGGCCTATTTCTGTGCTGTATTGTTTGTTACAATAAATGCTGCCTAGCCAGCAATGTCTTCATCCCTTGAGTGAATAAAGAAAAAGAATAAAGTTCTTTGTGCTAACCTAAAAAAGGATGGATAATAAAATAACTGCAAAATAAAAAGGCAGTCAACTAATTCCAAAGCCAGTGGATCAGATCTAACCAGTCCTCCCAGTTGTGAAATGTCATGGACAACTAACTTTCAGAGGAGGCTACAAATATGACTACCCTAAACAATGGAGGAGCCAGATCAGAGCATAAAAGACAAGACTGCATCCCTCTTCAGCTAGAAATAGTGAGTGGACAATCCAGCTTGGACTCTTTGTGGGGTTCCCAGCATAACAGATGCCACTTTGATTCACTCCACATGATATCACGATGCTGAAAGCACCAAATGCTACAAACATCTACAGGCCCAAATATCAACCCAGCAATAGGACAGAATTGTGCTCTAGAATTAGTTGCATTGCTGGCCAAGCTGTTCCAATACTGTTACAATGTACCAGATAGATGACACAGAACATTGCCCAGGTTATGTCTGGTTTCATAAAAAAAAATCCAAAATCAAATCCAGCTAATTACTTTTGAAGGTGACAGGGTCGTCAACGCTACTATCAAGACATTCTTGATCAGCAATACTTACTCAATGATGATCAGTTTGAGTTTCACCAGATCCATTCAACTCCTGACTTTACTACAGCCTTGGTTCATATATGGACAAGAGCTGAATTCCAGAGGTAAGGTGATAGTGACTGTCCTTGACATCAAGGCCACATTTAACAGAGTAGCATCAAGGAACCCTAGCAACAACAGAGTCAAAGGAATTATGGGGACAACCACTCCTCTGGTTTGAGTCAAACCGGACATAAAAGATGGTGTCAGAGATAGTAGGAACTGCAGATGCTGGAGAATCCGAGACAACAAGGTGCAGGGCTGGATGAACACAGCAGGCCAAGCAGCA
>NC_063332.1:60546935-60576970 GCF_021869965.1 Rhincodon typus | reverse complement strand
TAATTATACTCTGCTCTCTGTAAGTGTTGAATTAAGGCTAAAAGGATGAAGAACTACCTCGTCTTACACATTGTTTTTGGGCAGCTAACCTTTGTTTTACTGTTAGATGATTAAGTTACGTGATTATGGGGGAGAAAAATATTGTATCTTGTATGCATGTCTGACTGTGCTGTAAAAACCTATATAAAGGGAGGACGGTTCCCTTACAGAGAGCATCGCTTGACACGGCTCCGCAAGCCCTGCGAACACTGTTAAGTGATCCTCCAAAGCTTGTACTTGCTTAAAGAAACTGTGGCTTTTCACAGAAGTTGGCAAATTGCGTTTGTATCAAGTGAGAAGGAATCTCCTAAAAGGGAACTCAACATTTGGTGGCAGCGGTGGGATTCCAATATATACGGAACTTCTAGACGGACTGAATAAGTGATCGCCTGTGTGACGGTGACGTGAGACGGATGGGCCCACAAGGTAAGATGTACCTTGATCTCTCTCATTAACCTATCACTCAGTCGACCCCTCGTCCCCTAGAACTCTGTAGTGACGGAATCTCCGAGATAACCTACGTACTTGTACGCTGACGAGTTCGTCTCAGGGAGGTTACATGTCCCCCTGGAATTCGGGGGTTAGAGTCCTCCTAACTGTAAGCACCGGGAATTTGGGGGTTAGAGTCCTCCTAACTGTAAGTACCGAGAATTCGGGGGTTAGAGTCCTCCTAACTGTAAGTGTCGGGACTTCGGAAGTTAGAGTCCTCCAATACCGGGGTTCGAGTCCCTGGAATGTAGTACCTAAGGTAAAACATAACTACAGTGTCTGTCTCAACTGCCCTGCCTTAGACCGGTTGTTAAGAGGGGAAATCCCCCACGCAAAGGTCAGGACCCTGAAGTGGGTGAGGAGACCAAAGACACTGGACTAGTATATAGAAATAAGTAAGAAGCAGAAGCATTAAAATGGGACAGACGTTGGATAAGTCGGTTATGTCGGGATGACCCCAAAAATGAAGAACGGTTCAGATGTCTGTCGGCATGCCTAAATAAGAAATTGGGAAATGAAATTTGGCCAATAGGGGGAACTTGGGATGTAGATAAATGCATAAAAGCAGAAGAGGCAATTTGGAAACGTAATACGGGGGCAAAATGGAAAACTTTAATATCCACGTGGAGAAAGACTGCTGAGGAAATAATGAATAAATCTAAACAGGCCAGCTGGGAGAATAATGCACGTCAGAGAGGGATTAGAGTATGTGATCATGAGGGAAATCCTAAGTCGTGGGAGGTGTTGAAGCGGCAGTGTGAGGATTATGATATGAATAAAGCAGAACAGGAAAGATTGAGAAAGGAGAGGCAAAATAAGGAATCAGGGTTGAAGTGTCAAGCCAGTTTATCATGTGGGAATAAAATGGAGGTACCTCCTGACATGTCTGGTCTGCCAATATTGTTCCAAAATAATGACACCGATGACCAGGAGGAGGATTGGCAAATTCCGCCTAGTGCCCCGCCCGCCCAACCACATCAGCACTATATGTCCAAAATCTCCTCAAAGCCATCCTCCTCCCCAAGCAATTGGCCATAATCAAATGTGCAGCCCATGTAATGGACAATACAGATATCAGCAAAGGCAATGCCAGAGCTGATCGAGCTGCCAAAGACGCTGCAACAGCATGCAATTCTATTGTGTCCTCTATGAACCGGCAGGCTTTAAATTGCTCACCTGCTTCGAACACAACGGGCATACCAGACATTGTCACTGTGCAGCGTTTACGGGGGGACGCCCCTGACTCAGAAAAAGAAATATGGAAGACGCATGGGTGTTCGCACTCTGCGTCAAGAGGTCTCTGGATCACTCCAGTTGGCCAAGTGTGTATACCTGATGCTTTGTTACCAATGCTTATTGACTGTCTTCATACTGATACCCACCCTGGCAAGGAGGGAATGAGTAATATCATGTTACGTACCTGGTGGCACCCCCGATTGGCTGAGGCAGCCCAGAAGCGTGTCAGGTCATGTCTGACATGTCAGCAAAATAATGCCGGCCAAGGAATGCGGTGCGTAACAGGGAAAACACCCTTGCCAGGTGGCCCATTTGCGTGTATTCAGCTTGATTTCATTGAATTGCCGCATGTACATTGCTATAAGTATTGTCTTGTTATTGTTGATGTATTCAGCAGATGGATTGAAGCCTTTCCAACCACTAATAATAAAGCCTCAACTGTGGTAAAATTACTACTGACAGATATCATACCGAGGTTGGAGTGCCTCGACAGATTAGTTCAGACAATGGCCCCCACTTTGTAGGGAAAATCAACAAAGAACTATGTGAGGTGTTACACATCCAACAACAATTCCACTGTGCCTACCACCCCCAGGCGGCAGGGATAGTGGAAAGAGCTAACGGAGCTCTCAAAACTAAATTGACTAAGCTAACATCCGAAACCGGCCTTAACTGGCTAAAGGTTTTGCCTTTAGCTCTGTACCACATGAGAATAACACCCCACTTCACTACTGGACTCTCGGCCGCAGAAATAATTTATGGCCGACCCAGTAGGACCCCTTGGGATGCCGACGTAGACCCACCTAAATATTATGGGAGAGGAAATGCAAAGATACTTTCAGCAGCTAACATCGTCTCTAAAGTTTCTTCATTCACAGGTAAAGCACGCCTTCGGACCACCATCACAAGCGACGGATCAGAGCTCAGACGACCAGAATGAACCCCCCAGACAACAAACGGGAGACCTCGTGCTGATCAAAGACTGGGATCGCCCCAAGTTCGGACACAGGTGGAAAGGACCATTCCAAATACTTCTCCAGACTCCAACTGCGCTTAAAGTCAAAGGGCAGAATCGCTGGATCCACCTAAGTGACTGTAAACGATGGGTTCCCTCACCATCTTGAAAATAATCATTGGACTAAGTATTGTTCAGACTGTGAGTGGGTTGGAGGACAATTTGTTTTATAAGACACATATCCTACTGCATGGTAATCGAACAGTGTGTTATCCGCTAGCACAATCTGTAGAAGCCTTGTTTGTAGCAACCCCAGGATGGAACCCTCACCAACTCTATGAAGTAGATTATTCCGGTGAGCCTTGCCAAGGGAAGAGAGGAAACTGGAGCAGGGGTGTGCAGGGTAAATGTGTGGAATTGATAAGTAACGGCCCCCCCAATTGTACAGGCACTAAACCGAAGTCTGGGAAGGAAGGGGCCAACTGTATGGATCCTAACAGCTATCCGCTTTGTTTTAATGGTACTGGAAGTTGTTGTGTATACGCCTTAGTAAACGTCACCCACCATCCCCATGATGCTTCCTGGCCCCATCAGTGTGTAAAACGGACTTGTACAACTAAAGGAGGGCTATTGAACTGCCCCTGTTTGGAATCAAAACCGGTAAACATGACTTCAGGCATACATTGGACTTGTGGGAGTTGTAATGGCACCCATGTAGAAACGGGGTATGGGATGTTTCTGTTTCACTCCTCAGACTTCCAACCATTTGAGGGTCAATCCTCCTGGAATTGTTACAAGATAGTCCGTAAGTCGGTTACCTGCTACCGTGCTAAGAAGGGATTCGTTTTTCTTCTCAATGGGACCTTTTCTACTGCTTTGCTGGTGCTATTTGCTGTTGGGACCATTGGGCCTCTCACGGTCCCTTGTCCCCAACGAGCATATACTCGACGATGAATTGTCACACGCTTCATAAGCAAGGAGTTTTGCGCCGACTGGCAGGATCCAGTAACCCTGAGCTCTTCCTTGGGACATGGCTTCCTGGGAACTGTCACTTTGGGAGGCTCCTCAGGGGTGGTGTCCGCTAAAAACCGAAACTACCTTATATGTGGACTCACCGCCCTGGGAAATAGCACAATGTGGGCATTGGAAGCAGTAAATCAAGAATTAGCCGAACTTTGGCTCTATGCTCAGCAAACCTGGTATGCAGTGGACTATCAGCTGGCTCAACAACGGGGAGTCTGTACAATAGTAGGAGACAAATGCATCACCCATGTTACGGACGAATCATATAACATAACCCACGCTATCCAGTCTATTAAAAAACAATTGGATGATTTCAGACTAGGTAAAGGAGATGACTGGCTAGGGTAGCTACTGGGAGGATCCCTGGGGATCCTATCTACTGCATGGGCTAGTAATTTTTGTTGTTATAATCATTGTATGTTGTGCGTTAATAACTTGGTTAAATACTGGCTGTAAGATTCTTACGAATAAGCTGGCGGCGCCTTTCTCAGCCCCCATTTAGTTGGTTATCATGGAATGATAAAAGGAGGGAATGAAATGTTAAAGGGTTAATATCTGTTCTGCTGACATATAAGAAATTAGTTGCTTCGTGGGCGCCCCTGTCTCACAGACAAAATGGGGTAATCTAATTATACTCTGCTCTCTGTAAATGTTGAACTAAGGCTAAAAAGATCTCGCAGACAAAAGGTGGTAATCTAATTATACTCTGCTCTCTGTAAGTGTTGAATTAAGGCTAAAAGGATAAGGAACTACCTCGTCTTACACATTGTTTTTGGGCAGCTAACCTTTGTTTTACTGTTAGATAATTAAGTTACGTGATTATGGGGGAGAAAAAAATTGTATCTTGTATGCATGTCTGACTGTGCTGTAAAAACCTATATAAAGGGAGGATGGTTCCCTTACAGAGAGCATCGCTTGACACGGCTCCGCAAGCCCTGCGAAAACTGTTAAGTGATCCTCCAAAGTTTGTACTTGCTTAAAGAAACTGTGGCTTTTCACAGAAGTTGGCGTATTGCGTTTGTATCAAGTGCAAAGGAATCTCCTAAAAGGGAACTCAACATTAACAGCACGAGGGTAAACACGTTTTATGAGCAATAAACTGATTGAAGTATCTGTATACAACATTTCACAGGCAACAACTAATGAACATGGACAGGCTTCTGGCTTAAAGTTGTAAGAGTTTCCAAAAATAAACAGCAATTTTTTCAGAGGGAGACAAGTTAGTGAAGAAAAAAGACCTTTGTGGAAGCAGTGGACCCTGCTAGGCAATTGCCTCATGTACTGTCCAGTTTATGAACATGCATGTTTTCCATTTTTAGGTAACATAACTGTTCCCATTCCAGCAGACTAGGGTATTAATAAACATTCATTGCAAGCTAATAACTGCAAATGTGTATCTTGCCAATTGCAGCCAAAAGACCCAATCCAACTCAAATGCTCTCAGAAATTAATAGCAAAAGTTAGGTAAACAAGATGTAGAGCTGGATGAACACAGCTTGGCCTGCTGTGTTCATCCAGCTCTACACCTTGTTATCTCAGATTCTCCAGCATCTGCAATTCCTACTATCTCTGAAGCAAAAGTTAGGTGTCAGGAAATTGACATTTTGCTTCCCATCCAATAAAATTCCCTCTCCAGCTCTTCTAAAAGCTTCAGTAAGATTCCAGCTCTCTTCTCTGCCCTGATAAAATTTAGAATGGAAAGATTCATGATGCCCTCAGAACCAACTGACACCCTTGATGATACAAAAAGAGATGAGAGGGCATGTTATGATGAGGACATAAGGCATCTGCAGAAGAATATATATAAGTTGAGTGGGTAGGCAAAAACTTGGCAGATAGAGTTTAATGTAGGAAACTGAAAAGTCATACAAATTGGTAGGAAGAACCAAAAGTTAGGCAAATAGACAAATGGACAAACTCCAAAAAAAAAGTGCAGAGCACAGAGATCAGTATTTTGTGCAAGAAATACAAAATGTTAGCATGCAGGTGCAGCATGTAATAGGAAGGCAAGTAAAATTTTGGCCTTTATTACTACGGATTTTTAGTTTAAAAATAGCAAAGTCTTGTCACAACTGTGTAGGGTGCTACTGAGCTGCAACTAGAGTGTTGCATACAGTTTTGATTCCCTGTATTTAAGAACATATTTACTGGCATTGAAAGCTTTCAAAAGAGGCTCACTTGGCTCATTCCTGAGATGAAGTGGTTCACTTATCAAGAACGGCTGAAAGTTAGGCCTTTATTTAGTGTAATTCAGAATGAAGGGTGATGTTTGGAAACATACAAGACACTAAAGGAGCCAATGTTGAGAAGATGTTTCCATGCATGGGGAAACTCAAATACAAGATGTAGTTACAGAATAAGGGGTTACTCAATTAAAACTGCGATGGTAGTGAACGTCTGGTACTCTCTATTCCAGACAGTTATGCTGTTAAATTACTGAAAGCATTTAAAGATGTGGGAGTTAAATTTTTGAAATATTGAGGAGTTGAGGGCTGTGAGAAAATGGCATGAAAGAGAAGTTAAGGCCTCAGGTTAATCACCATAACCTTATAGAAAGACAAGACAGGTCTAAGAGGCTGAAAGGTCAGCTCCTGTTCCTATTTCTGATGTTCTTAAGTTGGAAATTAATGCCTACTTTAGGAGCACACCCAATGCTGCTGGCATTCATCAGAGCTGGAGGAATCATGAGTCTCCTAAGATTAGATATCAGTGGGCAAATTGAAGGTCCTCCCTTCCAAATTTTTCTCTAATGTAGGATTATACTTATTCTGAGTATTCAGAAATATTCTCTTAAATGGATATCACTGTGTCTCTATTGATGTATCCCTGGTCTGGATTCATAGTTCACTTCAAATAGCTCAGCTTCCATAGCCACATAGTTGCCTTGTTTTGTTTTAAGATATTAGTCTTATAACAAATCCTTTCCCTTCCAAACTGGTTGTTAAATTCAATCATACAGTGGCCACTGCTCCCTATGGGTGGCTTAACTCAGGTCATAGATTGATCCTACCATATTACACAATGCCAAGTCTACTATAATCTGTACTGAAAACAAAAAATGTTGGAAATCACAGCGGGTCAGGCAGCACCCATGGAGAAACAGCAAGCTAATGTTGAGTCCAGATAACTCTTCATCAGAGTTGGGCTGGAGGTGTACTAGATTGATACCAGGGTTGAGCAGGTTGCCTTATGAGGATAGGTTTGACAGGTTTTCCTTGCTTCCAATGGAGTTTGCAAGAGTGAGGAGTGACTTTATTTAAATGTTAAAGATCCTGAATAGTCTTAACAAGGTGTACGTGGAAAGAAGGTTTCCTCATGTGGGTCAGACCAGAAATAGGGAGGACTCTTTCAAAATTAGGTATTGCCCTTTCAGGACGGAGGTGGGATTTCTTTTTCTTTCAGATGTTGTTGAGCTCTGATGAAGAGACTAGAAACACCCAGCTTGCTCTTTTTCCATGAATGCTGCTGACCCATTATGATTTCCAGTATTTTTTGTTGTCAGCACAGATTCCGGCAAGTGCAATAATTTGCTTCTAAAATAACCTGCTCTCTGGTTGATTTGAGTGTGATGTTCTGATAAACCATCTCTATATCATTCTATGAATTCTTCATCCAGACTACTACTGCCAATCTGATTTTTTTTCAGTTTATAGGTAGATTAAAGTCACCCATGATAATTGCTGTCAATTTATTGCAAGCGTCCAAAATTTCTTCTTGTATACTAATTACCACATTGTGGTTATTTTTAGGGTCTGTAAACTACTCCCACTACTGACTTATTTCCTTTACTATTCCTCATCTCCACCCAAACTTTTTCTACATTCTGATCTTCTGAACTTGAGTCATCTCTAAACGCCTTCCTTAACAGGATTACTCTTCCTTTGGCTAGCTTCCTATTTTTCTTGAATTCCATTTCCCCTCAATATTCAGGACCTTGTCCTTATCATGCTGAATCTATGTCCCCGTAATGGCTTTACGATTGTAATTATTTACTTCAATGAGCTCTATCAATTTGCTTACTTTGTTCCAAATACTAAACATCTCAAAATACAGAGCCTTTAGCATTGTCATTTTGTTATCTTTGTAACGTCCTTGATCGTTGATATATTCCTAGATATTTTCTCTCTGCCCCTTCCTACCATTCTCTGACCCTCTTTTCCCCATGTTACTATTTCCACTCTTATTTTGTCTCTAAACCACCCGAATGGTACAGACCTACTTTCTCCAGTACTGGTGCCAGTGAGCCATAAACCAGAACCAATTTCTCCTACACCAGTCTTGGGCCATGCATTCATTCCTCTAAATTCATGCACCTGATGTTAACGCAGCCCAATAATCCAATAGTAATAATCCAAAGATTATAACCTTTCGCTCTGTAATATTGCAGCTTCAGTCTAAATATGAGGTTTGCATTTAAGAAGAATATTATAATTTCTTTCTTTCAAGAGTCGTGCCCTGTGGAACTCTCTGCCCTCGAGAACAGTGGAGACAGGGAGATTTAATATATTCAAGGCAGAGATAGATTCTATACTAACAAGGGACTAAAAGAACATCAGGAGGTAGGAAAAGAAAGTGAAACTGTGACCTCAATCAGATTAGTCATGATTTTATCAAATGCAGAGCAGGCTTAAGAGGCTTGAAACGGGAGGAACAAAACCTTTCTTTAGCCGTTCAACATCTCAATGAAGCTCAACAAAGTCCTGTCCAGCTTTTGACGAGCAGGGAAATGCAGATAGGGATTCTACCTTAAGTGTTCCCATTCCTCATCCAATGCTACACCCTCCCTGCTGTCCTCTGCCCCCCATCCTCTGTTGGTGCCCCACTGGCTGCCTCTTGACCCTGTGTCCAAGTCTGTTCCAGATGGGCAAGATGGACAAGCCTTTGGCAGGGCATCAGAGGCTGTAAAACCCACAGGATACAGCCAGGAGCTTCTTAGCTGTCAGATATGGGAAACAAGTAGCCTCCCTGTAACTCTGCTGAAGCTGCAGCTATTGCACCATGTAGGAGTACAGGAAAAGGAAGGGCAAGGTTCTGTAGCTGCAAAATTCAACTGTACCTCACTTGGATGTTTAAAACACTGATTCAGTGTGTATTGAACATCAATTTTATTTCAAAGTTGCACCAGACTCGGTGAGGTGGTGGTGTGGTAGAAATGTTATTGGATTGGTAATCCAGAACCCAAGGTTAAAGTTCTGGGGACATCGGTTCAAATTCTACCATGGTGGATGGTGACATTTAAATTCAACAAACTATCCAGGGTTAGCTCCTTGGTGACCACATGACCACTGTTGATTGTTGTAAAAACCCATTTGGTTCATTAATGCCCTTTCGTGAATAAATGCTGGCATAGTCAATAGCCTGTACCATACGAATGAATAAATAAAAATACTGCCTAATTCCCACCAACTGACCTTCAATCTCAAGCAAAATGTACGACAAGAGTAAATGTGAAATCTTCAGAATTAAATGGCTGCAATGCTTCAGATTAGTGGAAATGAGCCTGAATTAGTTCATCTCATAGAACATAGAACATAGAACATAGAACATTACAGCGCAGTACAGGCCCTTCGGCCCTCAATGTTGCGCCGACCTGTGAAACCAATCTGAAGCCCATCTAACCTACACTATTCTATTATCATCCATATGTTTATCCAATGACCATTTAAATGCCCTTAAAGTTGTCGAGTCAACTATTTTTGCAGGCAAGGCATTCCACGCCCTTACTACTCTCTGAGTAAAGAACCTACCTCTGACATCTGTCCTATATCTATCACCCCTCAATTTAAAGCTATGTCCCCTCGTGCTAGCCATCACCATCCAAGGAAAAAGGCTCCCACTGTCCACCCTATCTAATCCTCTGATCATCTTGTATGTCTCTATCAAGTCACCTCTTAACCTTCTTCTAACGAAAACAGCCTCAAGACCCTCAGCCTTTCCTCATAAGACCTTCCCTCCATACCAGGCAACATCCTGGTAAATCTCCTCTGCACCCTTTCCAATGCTTCCACATCCTTCCTATAATGCGGTGACCAGAACTGTACGCAACACTCCAAGTGCGGCCACACCAGAGTTTTGTACAGCTGCAACATGACCTCATGGCTCCAGGCTCCCTGGAAGCTAAATGAGTGATCATGGATGCCCTTACTACTTCAGGCCTGTCTGCTCCGGTTGTTCAGTACACTTCTCCTTCAAAGTTCCATGCCACTATAATTCTAGAAATGGTTCTTATACATACTGAAATACCATCTCCAGATCTGTCTTGGCACCTGAATCACACTGTCAGCATCCTGATGGTTTGACTGTTCCTGCAGTTTTTCTGTTCATCAGTGTTGGGGTTCCTTACAGGTATCATCAACCATGCTCTGTATTTTCAAGGAGAGGATATCTGTACTTTCAAGGAGCCATTCACTGAATGTATTTGGGGGTGCAAAGATCTGTTGGAGACTTGACTGGCATGGAATGAAGGTATCACAGCAGCTCTGAGTACTTTGGATAGACATCATGATGATCTTGTGGTGATTGTGCACAAGTCAGACTGATTTGAATTCATGTCGGTTGATGAATACTGCTGAATGGTCAGAATGGGTCGATAGAATTCAACAACTGAAAGTGACCTTGACCGCCAATCTCAATGCACCTCCTGGTGCACTTAACAGAGTCATACAGCATAGAAACAGACCGTTCCATCCAACCAGTCCATGCCGACCATGTTCTCAAACTAAACCAGTCCCACTTACCTGCATTGGCCCACATCCTTCCAAACCTTTCCTGTTCATGAACTTACCAAAAGTCTTTTAAATGTTATAACTGTACCTGGATCCACCACTTCCTCTGGCAGTTCATTCCACACACAAGCCACTCTCTGTAAAAAAGTTGACCTTCAAGTCCTTTTTAAAACTTTCTCCTCTCACCTTAAAAATATGCTCTCTGGTGTTGAACTCACCCATACAAGGGAAAAGACACTTGCCATTCACCTTATCCATGCCCCTCATGATTTTACAAACCCCTACAAGGTCACCCCTTAATCTTCTATGCCCCAGTGAAAAATGTCCCACCCTTTCCAGCCTATTTTTTATAACTCATACCCTCTATTCCCGGCAACAGTCTGGTAAATCTTTTCTGAGCCCTGTCCAATTTAATAATATCCTTCTTATAGCAGGGCAACCAGAGCTGCACACAGTACTCTAGAAGAAGCCTCATTAACATGACATCCCAACTCCGATACTCCTTTATGGAGGGGAGGCAATGGCCTAGTGGTATTAGTACTGGGCTGTTAATCCAGAAAACCAGGTAAAGGTTTGGGGATACAGGTTTGAATCCCACCACAGAAGATGGTGGAATTTGAAGTCAATAAAAATCTGGAATATAGAATCTAATGATGACCGTGAATCCATTGCCAATTGTCAGGAAAAACCCATGCCATCTTTACCTGGTCTGGCTTACATGTGACTCCAATGTGATTGATTCTTAACCACCCTCTGAGCAATTAGGGATGGGCAATAAATGCTGGTCTAGCTAGCAACACCCTCATCCCGTGAATAAATAATTTAAAAAAACTCAAAAGGTCTGAGCAATAAAGGCAAGTACGCTGAAGCCTTCTTAGTTCTGAGGAAGGGTCACCGGACCCGAAACATTAACTCTGATTTCTCTCCACAGATGTTGCCAGACCTGCTGAGCTTTTCCAGCAATTTCTGTTTTTGTTTCTTAACCACCCTGTCTACCTGTGATGAAAATTCCAAAGAATTACGTACCTGAACCCCTAGGTCTCTCTGTTCTACATAACTGGGCCCTACATTAATACTATTAAGACCTGCTCTTGTTAGTTTTACCAAAATTCAATACTCACATTTATCTAAACTAAACCACATCCACTGCTCCTCAGCCCAATTGAGCAAGATCTCTTTGTAATATTAGATAACCTTCTCCACTATACGACCAATTTTGGTGTTATCTGCAAACTTAGTAACCATGCTTACTAAAGCCTCATTGAAATCATTTATACAATACAGGTTTTCTACCAGGATGTTTCAGGTGTCAGCAACAATCTGACAGAAAATTGGAAACCTCCTACTGCACAGTCACGTGTAGGAAGCCAATCCACTGGCTGTATACCCTGTCTGTGTTTATTTTTATAACTGACGGGGATCCCACCAGTGCTCATCATCATATAATGTTGCATGCCAATACTGCCAACAACTTATGAGTAGATTCGCTAAAACCAATCCTTCTTGGTGGCATAACAAGGTGTAGAGCTGGATGAACACCACAGGCCAAGCAGCATCAGAGGAGCAGGAAGGCTGACGTTTTGGTCCTAGACCTTTCTGAAGAAGGGTCTAGGCCCGAAACACCAGCCTTCCTGCTCCTCTGATGCTGCTTGGCCTGCTGTGTTCATCCAGCTCTACACCTTGTTATCTCAGATTCTCCAGCATCTGCAGTTCCTACTATCCCTTCTTGGTGGCATTAGTCAAGCTATTGATACCACATAGGAAAGATGCTCACATGATACCATAGGCAGAAGATAGGCGCTGATTTAGGTGAACAGTAAGTGTTTATAAAGCAAATTACTGCAAATGCTGGAATCTGTACTAAAAACAAAAAATGCTGGAAATCACAGTGGGTCAGGCAGCATCCACGGAGAGAGCAAGCTAACATTTCGAGGTTAGATGACTTCATCAGAGCTACCATGAAGTGTTGATGGGGCAGCATTTATGCAACAGTGGAGTGTAGAGTGCTGGGGGAGAAAGGCTGTTGATAGTGCAGATTAAGTGATTGGAATGCAAGAATGTCAGAAAAACGGTGTGTCTAACTGCCACAATGGGATGAACAGTGGTGGGGGGGAGGACATAGTGACAGAGAATGTAACGAGCAAAGCTAAAAGAACGGGAAGGAATAGGAGTGGGTTCACAATCTGAAGGTGTTAAACTCAAACTCAACATTAAGTCCGAGATAGTAGGAACTGCCGATGCTGGAGTCTGAGATAACAAGGTATGGAGCTGGATGAACACAGCAGGCCAGACCCTTCTGAAGAAGGGTCCTGACCCGAAACGTCAGCTTTTCTGCTCCTCTGATGCTGCCTGGCCTGCTGTGTTCATCCAGCTCCACACTGTGTTATCTCAGTATTAAGTCCGCAAGGTGCCCAGTCTGAAGATGAGATGTTGTTCCTCCAGGTTGCGCTGTGATTCGCTGGAGCATTGCAGCATGCCAAGTACAGATAAGTGGGCTTGCAAGCAGGATGCTGTGTTAAAATGGCCAGCTACGGGAAGGTTGGGGTCATGGTTGCGCACAGACCGGAGGTATTCTACAAAGCAGTCACCCAGTCTGCATTTGGTTTCTCCAATGTAGAGTACGCCAAATTGGGTGCAACAAATGCAATAGACCAGATTGGAGGAGGTACAGGTGAAATGCTGCTTCACCTGGAAAGACTGTTTCGGCCCTTGGATGGTGAGCAGGGAGGAGGTGAAGGGGCAGGTGTTGTACCTTCTGCGGTTACATGGAAAGTTGCCACAGGAAGGGGGGTGATTTTGGTGGTCAAGGATGCTCAGTGACACCCAGTTTGGGTTCCACCTACACCACTCAGCTCTTGGTCTCATTACAGCCTTGGTTTAAACATGGACAAAAGAGCCAAATTCCTGAGATGAGGTGAGAGTGCCAGCCCTTGACATCATGACTGCATTCAACCGAGTGTGGCATCAAGGAGCCCCAGCAAAATTGGAGTCAGTGGGTATCAGGGCATACTCTCCATTAGTTGGAATCATACCTGGCAAAAAGGAAGATGGTTCTGTTTGTTGGAGGTCTGTCATCTCAGCTCCAGGACATCTCTGCAGGAGATGTGTCCTCAGGGATGTGTCCTTGGCCCAACCATCTTCAGCTGCTTCATCAATGACCTTCCCTCCATCATAAGGTCCAAAGTGGGGATGTTCACTGATGATTGCACAGTGTTCAGCACCATTCACAACTCCTCAGATACTGAAGCAGTCCATGTTCAAATGCAACAAGATCTGGTCAATATCCAGGCTTGGGCTGACAAGTGGCAAGTGACATTCACGCCACACAAATGCCAGACTATGGCCATCACCAATAAGAGACAATCTAACCATCACCCCCTAACATTCAACGGTGTTACCATCACTGAATTCCCCACTATCAACATCTTGGGGTTATCATTGACCAGAAACTCAACCAGAAACTTACCACATAAATACAGTGGCTACAAGAGCAGGTCAGAAGATAGGAATACTGAGGTGAGTAGCTCACCTCCTGACTTCCAAAGCCTGTACACCATCTACAAGGCACAAGCCAGGAGTGTGATGGAATATCCCCCACACCCACTTGCCTGGATGAGTGCAGCCCCACCAACACTCAAGAAGATTGACACCATCCAGGACAAACCAGCACTACATCTACAAGCATCCACTCCTTCAACCACCAATGCTCAGTAGCAGCAGTACTGTCTACAAGATGCACTGCAGAAATTATCAAAGATCCTCAGACAGCACCTTCTAAACCCACGACCACTTCCATCTGGAAGGACAAGGGCAGCAGATATATAGGAACACCACCACCTTCAAGTTCCTCCTCCAAGCTACTCACCATCCTGACTTGGAAATATATTGCCTTTTATTCACTGTCGCTGGGTCAAAAACTTGGAATTCCCACCCTAATGTTGGATTGGGAGACAAAGTCAGAAGTCATACGACACCAGGTTATAGTCCAACAGGTTTATTTGAGCACGGCGGCTCAGTGGTTAGCACTGTTGCCTCACAGCGCCAGGAACCTGGGTTCAATTCCAGACTCGGGCGATTGTCTGTGTGGAGTTTGCACATTCTACCTGTGTCTGCATGGATTCCCTCCCAGAGTCCAAAGATGTGCAGGTTAGGTGGGTTGGCCATGCTAAATTGCCCACAGTGTCCAGGGATGTACATGCTAGGTGGGTTAGCCACAGGAAATGCGGGGATATGGGGAGAGGGTAGGGGAGTGAGTCTCTTCGGAGGGTCCGTGTGAATGTGATGGGCCAAATGGCCCACTTCCACACTATAGGGATTCTTCACCTGACGAAGGGGCAGCACTCCAAAAGCTTGTGAGTTCAAATAAATCTGTTGGACTGTAACCTGTGGTGTCGTGTGACTTCTGACTTTATCCCTCTCTAATGGCATTGTGGATCAACAGAAGGTGGACTGCAGCGATTCAAGGAGGCAGCTCACCACCACCTTCTCAAGGGCAATTAGAAACGGGCATTAAATGCTGATCAGCTAGCGATGCCCACATCCCACAAATGAATGAATGAGAACTAACAAAAGCCTTTCACTTACTTACCTCTGCATTTAAAGGTTTTCTTACTGTACTGATTGTTCACTTTGTCATAACTGCACGGTCCTCTCACCTTGTTCTAGCTGTTAAGTTCCAAGAAACCCAGGAGAAATGCATTCAAATTTAAAAATAGATTCCAGGGCTAAAATCCCAATCAATCTCCTTCTAATATATAAATGTTTGATTCTACCTGCTTCCACCTGCAAACAAATTATGTTAAAGGCAGTGGGAAAAAGAAATAAGTGCAGTGGTTGCAATATGACTCCACTTTGAAGGATAACAGAAGAGTCAGATCAATATGTACCAGATTATTGAGTTTTTGGCCCACTCTTTCGACACATAGGCAGTTTTTGGTTATGTAAGTTGCTACTTACACACAAATCCTTGGCCAATGCAGGTTAAAATTGAACCTGCGTTTCTCAAAGAGAGGAATGTAAATTTTTAAATGGCGTTTGGAAGAAATGCTGTAACAGAAATTGTTAATAATGTAAATTCAGTGTTTGAATAGACGTAATGAGTAAATTTAAAAGTCAAGAGTGACTTTTCTTTCTGTTGTGTAACATAGAGAGCTGTAAAGGTCCAAAGTGTTTTCAATTATATTAAATTAAAAAGGATGTGCATTTATATGCATATCAGGAGGGTCACCAGACCCGAAACGTTAACTCTGATTCTTTTCTTCGCAGATGCTGCCAGACCTACGGAGCTTTTCCAGCAACTTTTGGTTTTGTGCATTTATATGGTGCAGTTCACAGCCTCAGGACGCTTCATTGTAGCTAATGAAATACATTTGCAGCAATAACAAAATACTGCTGGAAGTCTAAAACATGAAATAAAAATCTAAGGAATATTCAACATATAAGGCAGCAAGCATGGAGGAATATTCAATAATATAAGGCAGCCTCCTGGCTGCTACAACAGAGAGATTGCTAACTTGGCCAACCAGCAAAGGATGCTGGGTACATTGGCCAAGTAAAACTTTAAAGTCTCAGAACCCAGAAACCAGAAACCAGAAACAAACACAGCAATTAGGTGCTAAAGATATTAGCATCACGTAAAGGACAGATCCTGGCCACAATCATCCTGGATAGACATATCTCACCAACTAAACAAAGAAGGGATGCATATTAGCAACCAAGAACCAGACACTCAAGCCTAAAACAATGGAACAAACATTAACAGGATATTTAGCAATTAACAAAGCCACCGGTATCTATTAAGCGGGATATCTTAAATAAAAACCGAAAGAACTGCAGATGCTGTAAATCAGAAATAAAAAGAAATTTCTGGAAAAGCTCAGCAGATCTGGCAGCATCTGTGGAGAGAATTCAAAGTTTCAGGTCAAGTAACCCCTTCTCATAGGGTGGGGGAGTGGGTAAGGAATAAATGATAGATAGTGATAGAGCTCAAAGAGAGAGAAGAATGGTTGGACAAAGGAGTGGATAACAATCTGGCTAAGAGGGTGAATAGCTGTTAATAGGGCCTGTTAGTGGCTAACAATGAGTTGCGTGAAATTTTCTGAAGAAGGGTCTAGGGCCGAAACGTCAGCTTTCCTGTCCTCTGATGCTGCTTCGCCCACTGTGTTCATCCAGCTCTACACCTCGTTATCTTATATAAAATAACAAGTTCTGGTTTATGGGGGTTGGGGTAAGGACATGGGAAAGCTCAAGCCAGATATCTTGATTGGCTAAAGCTATAAAAGATCCAAAAGCTAGGGGAAAATATATGAAAATAGGACTTGCCTGTAGATCAGGAGGAGACCTTTCAAGGAAACCTGCAAAAGGTGGAAACTAGCTGACCATCCAGGAAGAGTGAGACAGAGGGAGGGAGAGAAGCTTTGCAGTCCCATGTACAGAGACAGAGAGAAAGAGAGAGAGAGAGAGACTGTTTAATATCAAAAGCTATTGTAACTCATTTTCTAATAAAGATGGTACCGAGTATTCATAGTCATTTGTGATTTGACTGCATCGGTACTATCTAAATTCTAAAGAAGGGTCCAGACCCAAAATGTCAGCTTTCCTGCTCCTCTGATGCTGCCTGGCCTGCTGTGTTCATCCAGCTCCACACCTTGTTATCTCAGACTCCAGCATCGGCAGTTCCTACTACCTCTCATGATGATGTAGTATATTGTGATAGCATCTAGTGTTCAGTAGGGGTAATTCCCAAAGGCTGAAAATGCTTCCATGCCTTCACTTACTTGATTGTGAGCCGTCATGCAAGCTTCCCCTGTGATAGCACATAAATCTGGCTGTCTGATTCCGTAACTGCGGAATAGTGGAACATTTAACCTGAGCCATTTTAAAAGTGGCTTCGCTAGGACAGTACAACATAACAGCACTTAGCAAAGGATTTTTCTAATTTTCAATAACAAAATACGTTCAGTTAAATTTGTGCAAAATTTGCTGTTAGTTCTCTGTTGGACTTTAGAATTATGTACACATCATATTTGCTGGTCTATGGTTCAGGTTTGTCTGTTTTTATTTGCTGAATTAAGTCTTTTCTAGTGAGTTTATAAATTCTTCCAGATTTTCTTTGCTGTTGATTGCTTTGAGGTTATATTTGCTCATATAAATGCTGACTTTTTATGTCTGTACGTGAGAAAAGAGCATTAATGGAAAATCTCTAATGACTCAGTTGAAAATCTTTTAACGAGTTCTGAGGGTCACTTGACATGAAACTGATTTCTCTCCACAGATGGTACCAGATCTGCTGAGCTTTCACAGCAAGTTCTGTTTTTGTTTCTGATTTACAGTTCTTTCAATTTCTATTAAGAAGCTTCTAAGTCGTTTTAAATTCGAAGTTTGTTCAGGTTTAATTTATAATGCAGTATTTTGTAACAAGATGTTGAGGAGGTCATGGCCTACTGGTATTATCACTGGACTGTTAAACCAGAGACCCAGGTAATGTTCTGAGGAAAAACCGAAAGAACTGCGGATGCTGTAAATCACGAACAAAAACAAAGTTGTTGGAAAAGCTCAGCAGGTCTGGCAGCATCTGTGAAGGAAAAAACAGAGTTAACGTTTTGGGTCCTCAGAACTGAGGGGTTCTGAGGAAGGGTCACCAGACCCGAAACGTTAACTCTGTATTTTCACAAGATGAGGGCTGATTAGGCCCCCATTAATGTTCTGAGGACCCTGGTTTGAATACTTCCATGGCAGATGGTGGAATTTGAATTCAATAAATCTGATATTAAGGGTCTAATGATAACCATAAGTCCATTGTTGATTGTCAGAAAAAGCCATCTGGCTAACGGAAGGCAAAGCAGCAGATTAGCAGGCGGCGAGGAAGCTTCAACTCCATTGAAAATTAGGAAAAAAGTTAAAGGGAAGGAGAACTCAAGAGCTGTCAGTAATGGAGGTGATAGGACTGAAAACGAAGGTGCAAAAACTGGCATAAGGGCACTTTATCTGAATGCTCGGAGCATTTGAAACAAGGTGGATGAGTTGACGGTACAAATCATGGCAAATGGGTATGATTTAGTGCCATTACAGAGACATGGTTGCAGGATGGTCATGATTGGGAGTTAAATATCCAGGGGTATCAAACTGTTCGGAAGGACAGACAGGAAGGTAAGGGAGGTGGTGTCACTCTGATTTTTAAGGATGATATCAGGGCGGTAGTGAGAGATGATAAAGGTTCTACTGAACAAAAGGTTGAATCCATTTGGGTGGAAATTAGGAATAGCAGGGAGAAGTCACTGATAGGTGTGGTCTATAGGCCACCAAATAATGACATCGTGGTGGGGCGGGCAATAAACATAGAAATAGCCAATGCATGTAAAAATGGTACAGCAATTACTATGGGGGATTTTAATCGACATATTGATTGGACAAACCAGGTTGGTCATGGCAGCCTTGAGGAGGGGTTCATAGAATGCATCCGCGATAATTTCCTTGAACAATATGTAATGGAACCTACGAGGGAGCAAGCTATCCTAGATCTAATCCTGTGTAATGAGACAGGAATAATTAATGATCTCACAGTTAGGGATCCTCTCGGAAGGAGCAATCACAGTATGGTCGAAGTTAAAAGACAGATGGAGTGTGAGAAGGTTAAATCCAGTACCAATGTCCTGTGCTTAAACAAAGGAAACAATGATGGGATGAGGGAAGAGTTAGCTAAGGTACAATGGGAGCAAAAACTTTATGGTGGGTCAATTGAGGAACAGTGGAGGACTTTCAAAACGATTTTTCACAGTATATTCCAGTGATAAGGAAGAACTGTAGGAAAAGAGATAGTCAGCCATGGATGTCTAAGGAAATAGAGGAACGTATGAGATTGAAAAAAAAACATACAAAACGCAAAGAATAGTGGGAAACTAGTAGACTGGGAAATCATTAAAGGGCAACAGAAAGCCACAAAAAAAGTTATAAAGAAAAGTAAGATAGATTATGAGAGTAAACTAGCTCAGAATATAAAAACTGGCAGAAAAAGTTTCTATAAATATGTAAATCGTAAAAGAGTGGCGAAGGTAAACATTGGTCCTTTAGAGGATGAGAAGGCCAATTTAATAACTGGAAAGGAGGAAATAGCCGAGGTATTAAACAGTTATTTTGTGTCAGTCTTCACAGTGGACGACACAAATAACATGCCGAAAACTGATGGCAAGAAGGTTATAGCAGGTGAGGACCTAGAAACTATCATTATCACTAAGGAGGCAGTGCTGGGCAAGCTAATGGGGCTAAAGGTAGACAAGTCTCCTGGCCCTAATGAAATGCATCCCAGGGTAATAAAAGAGGTGATGGGGGAAACAGCAAATGCACAAGTAATTATTTACCAAAATTCACTGGACTCTGGGGTGGTTCCCGCAGATTGGAAAACAGCCAATGTGACGCCTCTGTTTAAAAAAGGATGTAGACAAAAAGCATGTAACTTTAGGCCAGTTAGCTCAACTTCGGTCGGGGGGAAAATGCTTGAATCTATCATTAAGGAAGAAATAGCAAGACATCTGGATATAAATTGTCCCATTGGGAACACCCAGCATGGGTTTATGAAGGGTAGGTCATGTTTAACTAATTTGGTGGAATTCTTTGAGGACATTACTTGTATGGTGGACAATGGGGAACCTATGGATATGGTGTATCTGGATTTCCAGACGGCATTTGATAAGGTGCCACACCAAAGGCTGCTACATAAGACAAAGTTGCACAGTATTACAGGTAATGTATTGGCATGGATAGAGGATTGGTTGACCAGTAGAAAGCAAAGAGTAGGGGTAAATGGGTGTTTTTCTGGTTGGCAGTCAGTGGCTAGTAGTGTGCCTCAGGGATCAGTGTTAGGACTGCAATTGTTTACAATTTACATAGATGATTTGGAGTTGGGGACTAAGTGTGGTGTGTCAAAATTTGCAGATGATACTAAGATGAGTGGTACAGCAAAGTGTGCAGAAGACACTGAAAGTCTGCAGAGGGATATAAATAGTCTAAGTGAGTGGGCAAAGGTCTGGCAGATGGACTACAATGTTGATAAGTGTGAGGTCATCATTTTGGTAGGAATAACAACAAAATGGACTATGTTTTAAATGGTAAAAAATTGCAGCATGCTGCTGTGCAGAGGGACTTGGGTGTCCTTGTGCATGAATCGCTGAAGGTGGGATTGCAGGTGCAGCAGGTAATTAAAAAGGCAAATGGAATTTTGTCTGCCATTGCTCAAGGGATGCAGTTTAAAAACAGGGAGGCTATGCTGCAGCTGTATAGAGTCCTGGTGAGGCCACACCTGGAGTACTGTGTGCAGTTTTGGTCTCCTTACTTGAGAAGGGATATAGTAGCACTGGAGGGGGTACAGAGGAGATTCACCAGAGTTGAGAGGGTTGGATTATGAGGAGAGACTGAGTAGGCTGGCATTATACTCATTGGAATTCAGAAAAATGAGGGGAGATCTTATAGAAACATATAAGATTATGAAGGGAATAGATAAGGTGGAGGCAGGGAGGTTGTTTCCATTAGCAGGTGAAACTAGGACTAGGGGGCATAGCCTCAAAATAAAGGGAAGCAGATGTAGGACTGAGGTCAGGAGGAACTTCTTCACCCAAAGGGTTGTGAATCTGTGGAATTCCCGGCCCAGTGAAGCGGTTGAAGTTACATCACTGAATGATTTTAAGGCGAGGCTAGATAAAAATTTTTCAACAGTAAAGGAATTAAGGGTTATGGTGAGTGGGCAGGTAAGTACAGCTGAGTCTCAAAAAGATCAGCCATGATCTTGTTAAATGGTGGGACAAGCTCGAGGGGCCAGATGGCCTACTCCTGCTCCTAGTTCTTATGTTCTTATGTTCACTAATGTTCTTTGGGAAAGGAAACTACCATCCATACATGATCTGGCCTACATGTGGCTCCAAACCCACAGCAATGTGTTTGACTCAACTTAGGGAAGGGCAATTAATGGCAGCCTCATCTTGTGAATGAATAAAAAAATTCAATGCAATCCATCATGGTTTTAGCATCTCCAATGGCAGCAATGATGCCAGCTGACTACAAATTATAGAACATAGAACAGTACAGCACAGTACTGGCCCTTCGGCCCATGATGCTGTGCCGATCTATTATCCTACTAAGATCAAACTACCCTGCGTACCCTACATTTTACTATCCTCCATGTGCCTATCCAAGAATCGCTTAAAAGTCTCTGAAGTATCTGACTCCACTACCACTGCCGGCAGCGCATTCCACAAGCCCACCACTCTCTGTGTAAAGAACTTACCTCTGACATCTCCCCTATACCTTCCTCCAATCATCTTAAAATTATGCCCCCTCATAATAGTCATTTCCGCCCTGGGAAAAAGTCTCTGACTATCCACTCTATCTATGCCTCTCATCATCTTATACATCTCTATCAAGTCACCTCTCATCCTTCTTCGTTCAAATGAAAAAAGCCTTAGATCCCTCAACCTTTCCTCATAAGACCTGCCCTCTAGTCCAGACAGCATCCTGGTAAATTTCCTCTGCACCCTCTCTTAAGCTTCCACATCTTTCCTATAATGAGGTGACCAGAACTGAACATGATATTCCAAGTGTGGTCTAACCAGAGTTTTATAGAGCTGCAGAATAACCTCTCAGGTCTTAAATTCGATTCCTCTGTTAATGAAAGCCAACATACCATACGCCTTCTTTACAACACTATCAACTTGGGTAGCAACTTTGAAAGATCTATGGATGTGAACCCCAAGATCCCTCTGTTCCTCCACACTGCCGAGAATCCTGCCATTAACCCTGTATTCTGCATTCAAATTCGACCTTCCAAAATGAAGCACTTCACACTTTTCTGCGTTGAATTCCATCTGCCACTTCTTTGCCCAGGTCTGCATCCTGTCAATGTTCCACTGCAACCTACAACAGCCCTCCACACTGTCCACAACTCCACCAACCTTCGTGTCATTGGCAAACTTACTAACCCACCCCTCCACTTCCTCATCCAAGTCATTTTTAAAGATCACAAAGAGCAGAGGCCCCAGAACAGATCCCTGCGGAACACCACTGGTCACCGAGCTCCAGGCTGCTAGCATTGGTAACTAATCATCAGATTTCCTTTTAATCTGATACAAGATGGCTGAAAATCAATGAGGTGTTGCTACAGACAACTATCAAAGTTCATAGTTAATTTGGTTACCACCATTCACATGTACCTCCCCCTTGACTGGTTTACGCAAAATACTTTGACCATATCATGGAGATTGCAAAAGCATCTAAACTGCCTAAGTAGCATCAATTAGTAGGCTACTTGATCAAAATATCACAGACAAACCTCTATTTAGAACTTAGAATCCCTATAGTTTGGAAACAGGCCATTCGGCCCAACAAGTCCACACCACTCCCCGAAGATCATCCCACCCAGACCCATTCCCCTAATTTCCTGTGTCTAACCCACCTAAGCCAAACTTAAACCATTTCCTGAAATAATTTAATTTATAATTTTTTTTTTAAAAGATCACATTGCTGTCTTAAAATCACCAATGGTTTCTTTCTACCCTGGTAATTTCTGGAGACCCTCAAGGTTTCAATTATAGGCCTTCATTTTCCTTGTTCATGTGCTTCCCCATACAAACTGTATTCACCAGTATGAGTCAGGTTCAGCTGCACGCTGATGCAAAAAAACAGTCAACATGAAATCAGAGAAGGAAGACTCTACCCACAGTACTTGAGGAAGTGAGAGATGACAGAAGGTGTTGTATCTTGACTTCTAGAAGGCCTTAAACAATTTTTACATTAAAGATTTTATCGAAGATGAAATTTGTGGGCATTTAGGGGACAGATTAAAAACATATGTACTTGTTGTTGGAGTTGCATTGGGGAAGGAGATAGAACATAGAACATACAACATTACAGGGCAGTACAGGCCCTTCGGCCCTCGATGTTGCGCCGACCTGTGAAACCAATCTGAAGCCCATCTAACCTAAACTATTCCATGATGGTGATGAGATGGATGCGCATAGTGTCAAGACTTATCCTTGTGCCGGGGCTTGTTGCAACTATTTGTTTTGAATACACGTCAATAAATGGGGCTCGGCAATACAAACTGGTCAAATTAAGTGAATCAGAATGTGCAGTTAACTAAGTTGGCATAGGACTGAAGACACATCATGTACAGACAGACAGGGTAAGGAGGACGGGTCACCAGACCTGAAATGTTAACTCTGATTTTTTTCTTCACAGATGCTGCCAGACCTGCTGAGCTTTTCCAGCAACTTCCGTTTTTATTCCTGATTTACAGCATCTGCAGTTCTTTTGGTTTTTAAAAGAGGTTTTGCTTCTTTTCCAAAGGACATTCATGAGCTAGTTGGGGGTTTTACAGTGATCAACAATTTCACAGTCACTTTCACAGTTTTATATTCCAAAATGATTTGATTCTAATTTTCAAATTTACATAAGTTACTCATACAATAACTGCTATAATATTACACTTCATTTTAGAAAAAAGGCCTGCATTTGTATAGCACCTCTTTTTACCTCTAAGTCCCAAATTACTTTACACTTAATAAAGTACCTTTAAAGTTTAGTATAGTCACTGCTGTAACGTAAAGTAATATATTATCTCTTAACTGAAGCACCTTTAGAAGCTTTAGTGTCTGTCTTCCTAAATCTCTCCACCTTCCTTAAATCAGTACTCAATTTTTTAATTTTTAATTTGTTACTTTTTAATATCCTTAATTTATACTGTAAAACCGATCCCTTTGGCCAATCTTTTCATCATCTGTCCTTATATCTCTTGATGTAGTTCAGCATAAACTTTTGGCTGGCAGTAATCCTGTGAAGCATCCTGGGAGGTTTTATACCAACGGTGCAAATTTTGGTCATTGACAATATGAATGCAAGTTATCTTTGTTGTTGTTTAAATCCGTGTAGGTTATCTCAAATGGCTGGAGCTTGCCACATTCTTATCCAATCAATCAGTTATCATCCATGCACAACAGTAAATAAGGATTTAAATATCTATAATGCATTTCATAACCCAAGGATATCCCAAGACCACACACAGTGGATACTGCAAAAGTCTACAAAGGTAATAGAGTATAATACCAAATGATCTCTTATTTACATTGCTTAGTGGATAATATAAAAGATAGGAGGAGTTGTAGGCATCTGGCCCTTTGAGAATGTCCTACCATTCAATAAGATAAGTTTTTCAAATTGAGGTTCAAGGAACTCCCGTTTCTTGCTTGCTGCCCCACTCCCCAACCCTTGATTCTTAAAAAGATCAAAAATCAATCTAATTCAGCCTTGAATATACCGAATGACCGAGCGTCTACTATCGAAAATTTCAAATCTTAACTAGCCTCAGAGAAGAAGTAAATACACTAATTGCTCAAAACTTGTAGGAGCAAATCACCTCATAACTTGCTCACTTGATCTTCTGCACAACAATTGACAAGAATGGTTCCGGGGATAAGCAACTTAAGCTACATGGATAGTCCTGAGATGTTGGGTCCATTCTTCTAAGAATAGGTTGAACAGAGGTTTAATACGGATGTTGAAAATAATGAAGGATCTGGAGAGAGCAGGTAGGGAGTAACTCTTCACTTGTGATGGAAGGTCGAGGAGCAGTCGTGGTTGGCCAAGAAAACCAACAACACGAGCAAAACCTAAACAGTTGACACATGGAAGGCACCGCCTGAGAATGTGTTAGAGACAGATTCAATCTGCTCTCTGAAGAGAACGGGAACTGTGAGAGAAAAAAGGTTACAGGATCTGAGAGAAGCTTGAACAGTGCGGGCTGAATTGCCTTTGTGCCGTCACCATTCTGTGACTCACCGGGCTGAGCGCTGACAGACATCACGTGACACCGCCGCGCTCACCACAAAGGAACCCGGTCTGGTCCCCACACGTGATGACTAGTCTCCTCCCGGAAGCTGGCTTCAGCGGAAAACGTTTGCCGGAGTTGGGAGGAGGGGGAACGAAGTTGTGATTGACCGGAACAGTGGCGGGGAAATTTTTTTTCTTGCTTTTTGTTGAAGGTAAGGTTGAACCGCCGGCTGCGACCTTTTATTTAAAGAAAAAGTGATGATTTGTTGCTAGCTGTCTAAACAGCACAGCCTTCTGGGAACAGTAGTTCTACAGCCGCAGGTTGGAAGGCAGAGCTGCGCCTGCGCAGACGGAGCGGCTGGTCGGGCTGGTACCGATAGAACATTGGGGAACCTGGACCCAGGTAAGGTGAGGCACGCGGGCACTGCTACTGCACTGCAGTGGGATGCTGTCACTGCCTGAAACTTCTCAGAAGCATATCCTGCAAATCTTAACAGAAACAAGTTTGGGGGGGAGAATCTTATAGCAGATCAGCAGTCTTGAGGCAAAAAGACGCATGTTTCTGGCTTTTATACTATAAAATGTTTTGCTTATTCAAATACTGATTTTTCATTGGACAATTGTACGAACAGATTATCACTTCCCAGCGCACTTGACTTCTGACCCAGGGCAAAATCGGATTCCAACCTCATTCTGATGACCACCGTTACAAATGGCCCAATTATAGAGGGAGGACAGTATGAAATCTACTTTCAATCCGTTTTTCTTTTACCTTTCCAATCCCTGTTCAGTAAACTGTTTCAGTGGTAATTCCAGAAGTCCACTCAATATTGAAAGTAAGTGAAACTCTTCACTTCTCTGGAAATATTAATTGGCAAGTTAAGCAGACTTTTGAGATCGACTGGAATTGTTAAGACTGCAGATAACAACAGCATTAAAAGCCCCAATTTGTATTCGAGGTACGCCTTGAAATACCTGCTTAGTTGCGCCGCTCGCATCGTAGTGAAATTGCTTCGGTTCTACTTGTGTGCAGCTCAAGACCACATTTGACGCGATTTCTCTAATTTGTAATCGATTCCACAGTTGGTTTTTGAACTGAATAAGTTCAAATGTATGCCTGTCGATTTAGGATGACTCCCAGATTTGGAATTTAAAGTCAGAAACCTTTTGATTATACGGAACTATTGTATGCCTAAATATAACTTGGTGGGCGGTGCTTTTTCTTCCTCTGACGTCCTGAGGTGTGTCCTTCTGATAGCCTGTATGTGCGTGTAGATTTGAGTTAAACGAAAACAGGAATTGCTGAATAAAGTCAGGTGTGGCAGTATCTATGAAGAAATGGCAGAGTTCATATTTCCCTTCAGTGTGGAAGCAGGCCGTTCGGCCCATAGAGTCTGCACTGACGCTCCAAAGAGCATCCCATCCATCTATCCTATCCCCATATTTCTCATGGCTAATCCACGTAACACTCTCATCTCTGGACGCTATCGGCAATTTAACATTGCTAATCCACCTAATCTGTACACTTTTGGTCTGCCGAAAGAAACCGGAGCACCCAGAGGAATCCCACGCATACACCGGGAGAACGTGCAGTCACCTAAGGCTGGAATTGTACCCAAGGCTCTGAATCTGTGAGGCAACAGTGCCAACCACCGAGCCACTGTACTGTTAGTGTGACCCTTCTTCAGAACTGATAGTGGCTAGGAAGTTCTGGATGAGTCTCAGTATATTAGAAATCTACAAATGTGACCCAACTATTCAAGAAAGGTGGGAGGAAGAAAACGGGAAATTGCCATCTAAACTATTATCCAGTGTCGGGGAAATGCTGGAATTCATAGTTTATAGTAGTAGTGAGATGTTTTAGAAAGTCATAATACAATCAGCATGAGTTGTACTTTTATGAAAGTGAAATCCTGTTTTACAAGTTGAAATTTTGGAGGATGGAACAAACAGCGGATAGTGGCAGGTAGAGTTTAATTTAGAAAAAATGTGAGATTTTGCATTTTGCTAAGGCAAATCAGGGCAGAACTTGTATAGGGCCCTGAGGAACGTTGCTGAACAGCAACCTAGGGTTTCAGATGCATACTTCCTTGAAAGTGGAGTTGCAGGTTGACAGGACAGTGAAGAAGGTGTTTGCCGCTCTTGCCTTCATTGATCAAAACATTGAGTATAGGAGTTGGGATGTCATGTTACAGCTGTACAGAGCATTGTCGAGACCACTTTTACAAAACTGCGTACAATTCTGGTCACCCTTCTATAAGAAGATGGTTGTTAAACTTGAGAGGTTGCAGAAAAGATTTACAAGGATATTGCCAGGACTGATGAGTTCAAGTTATAGAGAGAGGCTGAATAGCTTGGTGCTATTTTCCCTGGAGCGTCAGAGGCTGTTGGTTGACCTCCATAGAAATTTATAAAATCACGAGGGACATGGATAGTGTGATTAGCCAAAGTCTTTTTCCCAGGGTAGGGGAGTTCAAAACTATAGGGCATAGGTTTAAGGCGAGAGGGGAAAGATTTAAAAAGGACTTGAGGTGTAACTTTTTCACGTGAGTGTGGTGCATGTGTGGAATGAGCTGCCAGAGGAAGTGGTGGAGGCGGGTACAATTACAACATTTAAAAGGCATCAGGACAAAGAAACCAGTGTGGCTGTGTTTTGAAGTGTCTTCCTGGACTTGCTGTGTTAAATTTGTTTCTTCACACATGCTGCCAGGTTTGCTCAGATTCACCAACATTGTTTGTTATTGGGCTATTAAATGTGTTCAAGATTGAGTTCGATTGACGGACAAGGAAGTCTGAGGTTTATGGGGCAGGCAAAAATGTGGAGTAATGGCCAAAAACAGTTAATTCATGATCTCATTGGTTGGCAGAACAGGATCAAGAGTCCAAATGGCCTGTATTTGTTCCTGTTTCTTAAGTAAGTGATTCCTGAACTGGCAGTCATGCTTGTAGGTGTTCTAGAGTCTGGTGCTAACTGTGAAATTGATCATAAATACAATGTGATGCAGCATAAGCATGCTTTGTTCAACCGCTCTGCATGTAAGAATGAGTTTGTTGTATGTTGATTTGAACAACTTGGTGGAAGTCACACTTTTAAACTGTTTGATTTGCATGTAATAGAACCTGTCAGCTCAATAAAATTGAAAATAATATAGTCATATAACTGTGCAACATGGAAACACTCTTTGGTCCAAATTATCAATGTTGACCAGATATCTGAATTTAGTTTCATTTGCCAGCATTTGGCCCATATCTTTCTAAACCCTTCCGATTCATATACCCATCCAAATGCCTATTTAATTGTTGTAATTTTGTCAGCCTCCACCATTTCCTCTGGTAGCTCATTCCATACACACACGACTCTTTTGAAAATGTTGCCCCTTTGGTCTCCCTTAAATCTTTCCCCACTCACCTTAAACCAGTGCCCTCTAGTTTTGGACTCCCCCACATTGGGGAAAAGACCTTGTCTATTCATCCCATCCAGGCTCCTCCTGATTTTGTAAACCTCCTGTAAGGTAACTCCTCAGCCTCTGCTCCAGGGAAAATAGCTCCCAGTCTATTCAGCCTCTCCCTACAGCTCAAGCCCTCAAGCCCTCAAGCCCTCAAGCCCTCAAACCCTGAAACCCTGAAACCCTGAAACCCTGGCAACATCCTTGTAAATCTTTTCTGAACCCTTTCAAATTTCACAACATCCTTCCTCTAACAGGGAGACCAGAATTGCACCCAGTATTCCAAAAGTGGCCTAACCCACTGTACAGCTGAAACATGACCTCCCAACTCCTTTACTTGATGCACTGACCACTAAAGGCAGACATACCAAATACCGCCTTCACTACCCTGTCTACCTGGGACTTTACTTTCAAGGAACTATGAACCTGCGCTCCAAGGTCTCATTGTTCAGCAACTTTCCCCAGGACCTTACCGTTAAATGTATAAGTCCGGCCCTGATTTATCTTTCCAAAATGCAGCACCTCACATTTGTGTAAATTAAACTCCATTTGCCATTCCTCGGCCCATCTGATCAAAGTCCTGGTATACTCTGAGGTAACCTTCTTTTCTGTCCACTACACCTCCAATTTAGCTAAGACAATTTACATTGCTTGGCCTGTTATAAGTTCCAAATAAAGCTATGATCGCTATCGCATTTGAAAATCTAATACTTACAATTGCAAACACCTAGATATGTTGAATGAAGTAGTGGGTACACCAGTCATTTTTTGCAAGACTTGAGAAGCAGTAATTGAATTGTGACAGAGGAGGATATCTGGATTATCTTTTAAGATATGAATGGCAGGACATGCTCAAGAGGCTAGATTCTGCCTACTCCTATTTCTTGCTGTTCTGCACTACACACCAAGTAAATAAAATGGGTACAAGGTGCAGGGCTGGATGAACACAGCAGGCCAAGTAGCATCATAGGAGCAGAGAGGCTGACGTTTCGGGCCTAGACCCTTCATCAGAAAAGGGGGAGGGGAAGGGCGTTCTGAAATAAATAGGGAGAGAGTGGGAGGCGGATAGAAGATGGATAGCGGAGAGGATACGTGGAGAGGAAACAAACAGTTCGAAGAGGCGGGGATGGGGCCAGTAAAGGTGAGTGTAGGTGGGGAGTTAGGAAGGGGATAGGTCAGTCCAGGGAGGACAGACAGGTCAGGGAGGCAGGATGAGGTTGGTCGGTAGGAGACGGAGGTGCGGCTTGAGGTGGGAGGAGGGGATAGGTGGGAGGAAGAACAGGTTAGGGAGGCAGGGACGAGCTGGACTGG